>NC_030811.1:102859016-103159964 GCF_001704415.2 Capra hircus
TCCAGTGGGCTTATGGCTGTCCTGTAGTTTTTGCCCCCTCTTCTTTTTACATGCTATAGTCTACAACAGACTCAAAGTAGGTAGTCAGAAACAAAACCAGCAGCTGGCTATCTGGAATTTACTATTCTCAGAGAACTCAGTAATGTATACATATATTTGAGCCCTGCCCCAATTTTGCCAAAATGCTTAGCTTCTGCATGTCAAACATTGCTAAAAGTGCCTTGGGGGAAAAGTTATAATAATTAGATTTATTTTCATGAATAACCCAGGGAATTTTATCCTACAGATATAAAGGACACTCTGGTTCCTAAAGATGAAATTGTCCACTGCACCTTTATTCTCTCACCTTTATGAACATGCCTATGTCTGTGATGACAATTGCTACATCAGTCCTGGATGTCAGTGTCTTTGGCTTCTGTCACACATGACCCAGTGTAAAGTGCTGCATAAGGATTGCTCTTCCACAGAGTGACCATGCGTGCATATCTCACCACTAAATACCAGAACTTAGCATGCTGCTTGGCACATAGAAGGCACTCAATAAAAATATGGGCTTTCCTGGTGGTTTGGACAGTAAGGCATCTGCCTGCAGTGTGGGAGACCAGGGTTTGATCCCTGGGTTGGGGAGATCCCCTGGAGAAGAAAATGGCAACCCACTCCAGTACTCTTGCTTGGAAAATTCCATAGACTGAGGAGCATGGTAGGCTATAGTCCATGGGGTTGCAAAGAGTCGGACATGACTGAGAGTCTTCACTTTCACTTTTAATAAAAATATGTTGACTGAATAAGTAAAACAAAGAAATTATTGAGTCTAATTTCACTATATGGAAAAATACAAGTCACTCATAAAACATGAATTATCAAAACAAAATCATCTTATAAGATATACCCCTTTTAAACTGCATGATCCTAAACAGTAACTTGAACTACTTAGCTAATACCTCATATAAAGTTGATATGTGGATTAACTAAAAGATTCATCCTAATCACCTAGGTTCTACCCAATACACTAGAACAATTCAATACACAATTTTTAAAAATAGACAACATCATCTAAAAAAATAATAAAGTATAGATTTTAGAAATTCTATTGGAAAGGGAAGCTAAGAAATATTTTCCTAAATTGTTTATTCTAAAACCTTGAAAAGATAATATTTTTAAGAAAAACCCTCTCAAAATCTTCACAAGAAATTCTAGCTCATACATTTAGCTCATACACAGTAGCTTCCCAGGTGGCTCAGTGGTAAAGAATCTACCTGCCAATGCAGGACATGTAGGAGACGTGGGTTTGATCCTTGGGTCTAGAAGGCCCCTTGAAGAAAGAAATAGCAAGCACTCCAGTATTTTTGCCTGGAAAATACCATGGACAGAAGATCTTGGTGATCTACAGTCTATGGGGTCACAAAAGATTTGTAAACGACTGTGAGTACAACTTTTACAATTATAGCAAACTTTGTTAGGTTATCTCTCCCAATAAAAAATCAAAAACAGGAAAAATATTCAAAATATTTGAACTGACATAGTTAGCTTAAATTATGCTGTATTAATTTTGCAAATTCTACAAGTAAGTATGTGGTATGTATGCTATTAATTTCTCTGACGTACTATTTGTGTGCATAGGACTTGTACACCAGAGATTATGAACACTTTTTCACAAACACTGAGTACTGAACCAGCCATTTCTCCTTTTACATAAGCACTGCCTAGAGTCATTGTTTAAATTCTTCACAAAAAGTTAGATACAAACCTGTTATTCCATGGCTCTTGGTGGAGTTCAGAAGAGCACCAGGCTTCTTACAGTCTCAGTTTAACGTGTACCCACTTCTTGAATCTTGAAAAACAAAATGATTGCTCTAGTCTGAGACATCATGGAAGACAGATTATTCACTTTTAAAATTGGATCATTTAAAAAATATTTTTAACCTTTTTTATGGTTTCTATTCTCATCCCCTAATTTATTTGAGGTGCTCACCTTTCTCCACAATTTCCTTTCCTTAAGATTTCTCAGAGTATGACCATTCTTCACCCCCTTTCCTAACCTTTGTCAACACTCCCTGAACTTTTTCTTCTCCTTTATTCAAGCCTCTTGAAAATATCCTATATGTGTTGGCTTCTTTTACTCACCTCCCAACTTTCCCTCTCCAATTAGCATCTTAAAAAAGCCTTAGCTAAGATCATAGGAACAAAAAGAAGATGAATTGTTTTAAAGATAAATGCTGTTTGACAACAGTGTTAAATACTGTGGAAAGGACAACGAATGATGTTGACACATAAATAAAATTAAAAATGACCTTTTATATCCTCCCCAGTGATCTCACTGCCATTAGTGAACTCATCCCTTCATCCATATCACTGTTCGAGTTAAGCTTCTGAAATGAAAATTTTTGTACACCAATACCATGATGACATTTTTCAATAATTCTCTTAACTTGCAGATTGAAGTCTATGGATAAGCCCCATTTCTCAGGACCCTGCCTGATTTTAATAAAACATCTCATCATATGCTCCCATCAGTTGGGTTACAGAGGAATCAGGTGATTTCATGCTCTGTGCTATGGCTTGAAATTGTCTGGAAACCTCCTTCAGATCTTCTAAACAACAGACACGTTTTTCATCACTAATGGTCTCACTCAGAGATCACTGCATCTGTTTTTGACTCTCCAGGCCAATTCATTTACATGCTTCTTTCTTTCTAGTCACCATTCACCTAACTGCTAGTATGGTGTGAAGACTGGTATAATCATTTGTTAGCTGATTTGTCTCTGTACTGTGGTATGAGTCACCTCATAGGCAAGGAGTGTATGTTTTCTCTTGTGTACCTAGGATACAAAATGAGTGACAAAATTATGATATTTGATGTATGCCTATCTAAACTAAAAGATAGTGTATGACTGTTTATAATGTCTAATTATTTGAATATTCACTAATATTTACGATTTTGAGAGTAAAAGGGTTAGAGTAAAAATGACATGACACATAAGTATCCTGGTTGAGTAATATAAAGTTAGGTTATTTATTTAAATGCTTTGGTCTCTAGCACCTCATACATGTAGACACTGCTTTTTCACTTCAGAGTATTATTTCATTGTCAACTTCCTTAATATATCACATTGCCTATACAGTAGGTGTTATATACCTAGATGTTAGCTATGGCTATCTTACCTTGTGGTTCGCCTCTGTAGTCAGCCACTAGTTTTTCTTTGTAATACTGTAACTCATTTATACAGCAGAGATTGGATAATATAGCATAGTAAGCCAAATAACCATTTTTATTCAAGTTAAACACTAATAATCTTCTGAGCAACATATAAGAGAACTCAGCACTTCTAAGATCTTTGAAAACCAGAGCATCCGCCTAGTGGGCTGGTCAGCCTATTCTGGGTGTGCAGACATTTGTTTTGGAAAGATGCATAGTGGGGTAATTCCCTATTCACTTTAACAACCTTGGCTGTAGCTACCACTGAATCAATGTAAGTTAATGTAGCAGATCAAGATTTTTTTCTTTTAGTTAGTTTTCTCCTAAAACAGTGAAAGCTAATGAGTAACAGAAGATGAAAACACAAACATACATACACACATATATAAAGGAAATACTTTTATGTTCTCACACTAAATGTGCAGTAAATGATGCAAAACAAAATACATTTTGTACAGGATTTCTTCCAGATACCAAAAATAAATCCAAGATATGACTAGGACTATGAATTTAGCAAGATTTTAATGTGAAAATAAGAAACCTGAGTCTGAGAAAATTTACAGCCTTAGCAAATATAACCATAAGTTGCTCTATTATTTTCCCTATTTATTTCAGACTGCCTCAGAAGCATACTACCTTCTTCTTTTAGCCAGTCATAGTATCCAACTCCCTAAATTAAACACACTAGAGACTCCTGAGAAGTCACAGACAATGGGTCATCAGAGATCAAGAGAGGAAGATATTTTCCAATGAAATTGATCCTTAACAGTAATACTAAAACACACAATTATTCACCTAATGTTTGGCTTAAAATAAAGTGTACTATTATGTTGAAAAATTCATTTTTATATTACTCCACAATGGATTGTGGTATTATCCATCAGTCTTGCTGATAATAAATGAAAAGAACTATAGGCAGTTTCCCATCAATATATTAAAATTAAAGCAGTAGAGTAGTCAGCAATTAAGCAACCTTTCATTATATTTTTACCAATGCACTGATTTCATCAATAAATTATTCAAGTCACTCATTGATGATAGAATTGCCCTGTCATACAGCTATGGAAACAAATGAGAAATCCAACAAAATATAGTATTGGTTTCCACAAGTTTAGTTGCTTTGTGAAATATCAAGGAAACATAGGCTAAAAGTCAGTAGTTATATAAGTAAAAAATAGCATATAATTCATGGAGATGAGACTCTTTTCACTGTAGACAATGTATCTGAATTGTAATCAATAACACCTTCTATATCAACAACACCTCAGATTTGTACATCTAAAATATAAATAATGAAATGTTAAAAGCAATCTGGCATGCACATCTCACCACAGAAAAGCAAGATGAACTCTACAGGGCTCCAGAGCATTTCCTACTCTAGGGAGAAATAATATGAAAATCTATAATTTAGTAGATTTATATATGATAATATACTTAACTGTATATTAGAAATTTGCTTAAATCTTTAGCCACATATTCTATACACATAGCAGAATATTATGCATAAATACAGGAAAATCATATAATATACAGCCACATGCCCATTATCTTGATTAGATAATCAAATTTTTGCCATATTTATATCTTCTATTTTTGCTAAAATATTTGAGTAAACGATTGATATTAAGACTCTTCACTATGAAATAATTTATTATGTTTTTCTAAATAAAATCAGTGCATTGTATCACTTAAAAGTAATATCATATTACATCTAAAAATTAACAATTATTACAACGTTGAAGTAATTATTTATTTAAAAATCTAATATATTGATACATCTTGCATTCAAATTCCCAGATTGCCACATTATTGTTTCTTTTTTTTTTTTTTCCACATTATTGTTTCTTTACCCCTGTTGCCTTAGATCAGGCTGCTACAACAAAGTATACTATAGTGTGTGGCTTATTTTTAAAAAAGAAGAAATTTATTTCTCATAACTCTGGAGGCGAGAAAGTCCAAGATCAAGGCACTCACAGATTTGGTGTCTGCTGAGGGTCAGGAACCATTTAATGGTACATAAATGGACAGCTGTCTTCTTGTTATATCCTCTCATGCCAGAAGAAGTGAGAGAGATGTCTGAGGTGAAAAGGGTCTGGGATGAGAAAGGAGTCTGGGGTGAGAGAGGTATCTGGGATTTCCTTATCAAGGCACTAATCTCATTCATGAGAACTCTGCCCTAAGAATGTACAAACAAAAAAAAAAACTCTCAAAGACCTCACCAAACTAATATCATCACATGAATGTTAGAGCTTCAACATATGAATTCAGGGATGAAACACACATCCAATCTCAACATTTATATTTCTTATAAGCTGAAAATTAGATTTCTAGTCTCTGTTTAACTCAGGTGAATCTTTTTTGGCAAGAACATTTCATAGGTGGTGTGGAGCTTCTACTTATAGCACGTGGGTAGGTACACAATGCTTTATCATTTTATTCACAATGATGCTATAGTTAATCACCAAGTGAGGGTGAGAATAGCTTTATTTATTCTTTGCAAACATTTTTTTTCTTCCCCAAGACTAGAAATACTGGATGGTGTAATATTTTTAAATCCTGAGAAAAATTGGACAATCAACTTTCTACCCAGTAGCTCTAAAAATGGTGATTTCCTAAAGCTTTCTTACTTTCACATTTATTGGATGGCACTCTTTTGTAAAGAAGAGTTTTTCCAAAAAGAGTAAAGCTATTTTGTTAATGTGTAATATGTATTTTTAGAAAGAAAGAATATATTATTTATTTTAATTAACATTTTTGTGGATAAAATATGGTAAAATATCTGCCTTGGATAGCAACAATAAGCTGTTCTTTGATTACAAGAAATTTTCAATTATTTTATTATTATGGTTTCTAGATTTTTATACATTTAACTTTGTAAAATTTTAGTGGTTATTTAATTAAAAAATAATTGAATTATAACATACATACAGAAAAATACACAAAACACAAGAATCAGTTCAGTTCAGTAAAGTCACTCAGTCATGTCTGACTCTTTGAGACCCCATGGACTGCAGCACGCCAGGCTTCCCAGTCCATCACCAACTCCCTTTGGGCTTACTTAAACTCATGTCCATTGAGTCAGTGATGCCATCCAACCATCTCATCCTCTGTCATCCCCTTCTCCTGCCACTTTCAATCTTTCCCAGCATCAGGGTCTTTTCCAATGAGTCAATTCTTCGCATCTGGTGGCCAAAGTATTGGAGATTCAGCTTCAGCATCAGTTCTTCTAATGAATATCCAGGACTGATCTCCTTTAGGATGATGGACTGGTTGGATCTCCTTGCAGTCCAAGGGACTCTCAAGAGTTTTCTCCAACACCACAGTTCAAAAGCATCAATTCTTCAGCACTCAGCTTTCTTTATAGTCCAACTTTTACATTCATACATGACTACTGGAAAAACCATAGCTTCGACTAGACAGACCTTTGTTGACAAAATAATTTCTCTGATTTTTAATATGCTGTCTAGGTTGGTCATAGCTTTTCTTCCAAGGAGCAGACATCATTTTATTTCATGGCTGCAGTCACCATCTGCAGTGATTTTGGAGCCCAAGAAAATAAAGCCTATCACTGTTTTCATTGTTTCCCCATCTATTTGCCATGAAGTGATGGGACTGGATGCCACAATCTTAGTTTTTTGAATGTTGAGTTTTAAGCCAACTGTTTCACTCTCCTCTTTTATTTTCATCAGGAGGCTCTTTAGTTCTTCTTCACTTTCTGCCATAAGGGTGGTGTCATCTGCATATCTGAGGTTATTGATATTTCTCTCAGTAGTCTTGATTCCAGCCTGTGCTTCATCCAGCACAGCATTTTGCATGATGTACTCTGCATACAAGTTAAATAAGCAGGGCGACAATATACAGCCTTGACATACTCCTTTCCTGATTTGGAACCAGTCTGTTGTACCATGTCTGGTTCTAACTGTTTCTTCTTGACCTGCATACAGATTTCTCAAGAGGCAGGTCAGGTGGTCTGGTATTCCCATATCTTTAAAAATTTTCCACAGTTTGTTGTTATCCACAAGAACACAGTTTGTTGTGATCACAGTTTCTTGTGATCCTCTTTATTGCCAAATTCAGACTTAAATTGAAGAAATTTGGGAAAATCACTAGACCATTCAGGTATGACCTAAATCAAATCCCTTACAATTATACATTGAAAGTGACAAATAGATTCAAGGAATTAGATCTGATAGAGTGCCTGAAGAACTATGAACAGAGGTTCATGACATTATACAGGAGGCAGTGATCAAGACCATTCTCAAGAAAAAGAAATGCAAAAAGGCAAAATGTTTGTTTGAGGAAGCCTCACAAATAGCTGAGAAACGAAGTGAAAGGCAAAGGAGAAAATGAAAGATATATCCATTGGCATGCAGAGTTCCAAAGAATAGCAATGAGAGGTAAGAAAGCCTTCCTCAGTGATCAATGCAAAGAAATATTGGAAAACCATAGAATGCGAAAGAGTAGAGATCTCTTCAAGAAAATTAGAGATAGCAAGGGAATATTTCATGCAAAGATGGACTCAATAAAGGACAGCAACAGTATTCACATAACAGATCCAGAAGATATTAAGAAGAAGTGACAAGAACACACAGAAGAACTGAACAAAAAATATCTCCATGACCCAGATAACGATGGTGGTGTGATCACTCACCTAGAGCCAGACATCCTGGAATGTGAAGTCAAGCGGGCCTTGAGCAGCATCACTATGAACAAAGCTAGTGGAGGTGATGGAATTCCAGCTGAGCTATTTCAAATCCTGAAAGATGATGCTGTGAAAGTGCTAAACTCAATATGCCAGTAAATTTGGAAAACTTAGCAATGGCCACAGGATTGGAAAAGTTCAGTTTTAATTCCAGTCTCAAAGAAAGGCAATGCCAAAGAATGTTCAAACTACTGCACTCATCTCACATTTTAGCAAGGTAATGATCAAAATTCTCCAAGCCAGGCTTCAACAGTACATGAACCGTGAATTTCCAGATGTTCAAGCTGCATTTGGAAAAGGCAGAGGAACCAGAGATCAAACTGCCAACATCCGTTGGATCATTGAAAAAGCAAGAGAGTTCGAGAAAAACAAGTATATAAATTTTCAAAAAGTGTAGCACTCCTGTCTTAATACTCAGATCAAAAAGCATACCTTGTATCATATCACACTAGTCAGAATGGCCATCATCAAAAAGTCTACAAACAGTAAATGCTGGAGAGAGTTTGAAAATGGAGTCCTCTTAAACTGTTTTTGGGAAATGCCAGCTGACACAACCACTATGGAGAATAGTATGGAGATTGCTTAAAAAACTAGGAATAAAACTACCATATGACCCAGCAATCACTCTACTGGGCATATACTCTGATCAACCAGAAATGAAAAGACATATGTACCCCAATGTTCATTCAAAATGTTGAGGACGTGGAAGCAACCTAGATGTCAACTGGCAGATGAATGGATAAAGAAATAATGGTATATATACACAATGGAGGAGAAGGCAATGGCAACCCACTCCAGCACTCTTGCCTGGAAAATCTCATGGACAGAGGAGCCTGGTGGGCTGCAGTCCATGGGGTCGCTAGGAGTTGGACACAACTCAACGACTTCATTTTCACTTTTCACTTTCATGCATTGGAGAAGGAAATGGCAACCCACTCCAGTGTTCTTGCCTGGAGAACCCCAGGGACAGGGGAGCCTGGTGAGCTGCCATCTATGGGGTTGCACAGAGTCGGACACGACTGAAGTGACTTAGCATACACAACGGAATATTACTCAGCTATAAAAAGGAGAACATTTGAGTCAGTTCTAATGAGGTGGATGAAACTGAAACCTATTATACAGAGTGAAATAAGTCAGAAAGTGAAAGACAATAGTATATTAATGCATATATATTGAATCTAGAGGGGTTCCCAGTGGCTCAAATGGTAAAGACTCCACCTGGGTTCAGTTCTTGGGTCAGAAAGATTCCTGGTAGGGGGCCATGCAACCCACTCCAAGTATTCTTGCCTGGAGAATCCCATGGACAGAGGAGCCTGGCAGGCTACAGTCCAATAGGTCGCAAAGAATCAAGCATGACTGAAGCAACTTAGCACAGCACAGCACATGAGTGCAGGGCTGCAAAGGAGACACAGACATAATGAACAGATTTTGGACGCAGTGAGAGAAGGAGAGGGTGGGATAATTTGGAAAAAAAATAGCATTGAAACATATACATTACTATATGCAAAATAGATAGCCAGTGGGAGTTTGATGTATGAAGTGGACACACAAAGCCAGTGCTCTGACAACCTGGAAGAATGGGGTAGGGAGGGAGGTGATGGGGGGATTCAGGAGGAGGGGATACGTGTATACCTATGGCTAATTCATGTTTATGTATGGCATCACAATGTTGTAAAGTAATGATCTTCCAATTAATTTTTTTTAAAGAAAAGAAAAGAGCATCTTCGAATCATTTCAAGAAACTTCCCTTATGTCCTTCTCCTGTCACCCTGTAAATATCTACTACCCTCACTTATAATATCACAGATTACCACTGCGTGTTTTTGAACTTTACAAATATGAAATCTTACACTATGCATGATTTTGTATCTGGGTCCTTTCACCCAACTGCATTTATGAGATTTATGTATGGTGTTGCTTATAGTTATGTTCATTCTCATTGCTATAGTGTCCTATTTCATTTCTGAATATGCAACCATTTATCTATCCATTCTATCCTTGTTGAGAATGTGCACATATTCAGTCCTGGAATATTTCAAATAATATAAATATGCACATTATAGTAATATCTTTTGATAGATATTAATTTTCTATTGAGTATATATAGATATGTGCTCCCACATGGATCAAAACATAATACATATATATTCCAACACTACCATCAATAATATAAAAGGGTTTCAATTCTATATCTCTACCAACTTGATATTTTCATGGTTTTTACTTCAGCCATTCTTGTCAGTGACAGTGGTATCACATTACATTTTAATTTTTAGTTCCTTGATGACCTAGTAAAAATAAAACATTTGAAAAATATATTCACTGGTATTTTGCATATATCTTTTTTGGTATAATACTTGTTTGTTACTTTGCCCAAACTATTGTTAGATTGTCTACCTTCCTTATTGACTTATAGAGTATTTGTAAGACTTGCTCTGAATGAGTTCTTAGTAAGACATTCACATTAAGATTATCCAGCCCTGACACACAGTCTTTTCTTTATACTGTTAATGGTTTCTTTGTTGTTGTTGAGTTACTACGCCCAAGTCTTTTGAGACCCCATGGACTGTAGCCCACCAGGCTCCTCTGTCCATGGGATTCTCTAGGTAAAAATACTGGAGTGGGTTGCCATTTCCTCTTCCTGATCCAGGGGATCTTCCCAACTCAGGGGCCAAACCCTCATCTCTTATGTTTCCTGCATTGTAGCTGGATTCTTTAACACTATATCACCTGGGAAGCCCCAGTGGCATGATAACCTTGAAATAATCAATTTTGAAAGATTTCCAATTTAAAATGTTTTCCCTTAGTTAGATTTTCATCATGTAAAAATATTTTTCTACTTCAAGGCTGTGAAGATCATCTGTTTTCTTCCAAAGTGCTCTTGTTTTACCATTCACATTTGGTTGTGAAATTTCTGGAATTAATTTGTCCTTTTACATTCACTGGATTTGCTTTGCTAATATTTTACTTAGGATTTTCTGCTTTTGCTTTGGTCAACTTCTATTTTATTTTATTATTTTTTTAAATTTCTGTTGAGTAAATACCTGGAAGTGGAATTACTAGATCAATATTTAACTACATAAATTTTTGCCCCCCCAAAAAAATCTACCAAACTGTTTTCCACAGTGATCATGTCATCTGTATTTCTGGTAGAAACAAATGGGAGTTTCATTTTCTCCAAATGTCCACATAAATGTTACAATATATATCTTGTCTATTTACTTAGAGATTCTTGCGGATATGCAGAAGAATCTTAGTGTGGTTTTAATTGGGTTTAATAAATAATGATATTGAGCATCTTTTCATATACTTTTTTGTCATTTGTATATATTGTTTGCTGATACGTCCATTTAAATCCTTGACTCATCTTTTTATGAGACGTTTTTGTTCTTATAACTGAGTTTTGGCAGCACTTTATGATCACTGGATGCAATTCTTTATTATATATGTTGATTATTATTCTGAAAAGGATTCCCTGAAGCATATTTTCTCAGCGTTCTCTTTTATAATCAGTTCTACTTAACCCTATTTAAAATAACTGTTTGGAACAGTCGTTAATATTGTCAGGTTTCTGATATTTTTAATCTATCATTTTTATGATTGTATAGAATTTTAATTTTTGTCATCAGAAACATTGAGTTGTTATCCTTACTCTCTCTTCCTTATGGGCAGATTTTCTTTCTTTGCACTCAACTATTCCATTATATGTAAAATTAAATGGGAAGATTTCTGGATGAAATATTATTTATTATTTTCTTTTATTTTGTAGTTAAATAGCTATTTTTTATACCTGAGACCACCTACTGAGATATTAGAAAGAGAATAAAAAATATCCTGGACAACTGCAATTAAAATAGTCTTTGATCTTTCTAACCAAGATGGATCTATCAAAAGTCCAAAGTGTGGTTAAAATTTGTTATTTTTCCTATAAAATATATGAAGTGAAGTTCTGATGAAAATTGAGAAAAGCATGTGTTTAACAAAAAAAGTATGTGTTTAACAAAACACAGATATACCAGCATATATATCAGTAGTTTTCACCCAGATGTCTGATAAACTACAGAGCCAAATATTTGGAGATTCTAACAAAATTCTAGAGTTATTCTTTATAGATTTAATAAATAGCCCATTTAGATCACAGTGAGAGATATTTCATAACTCTTCATGATCTCTATGATAGAAAAGGGAAATCGTTTCTTAATATATTTTGACACTAGTGTTGATATTTTGCATCTCCACCACCCTCCTATATGACTAAATCTAGTTCATTTTAGTAAATCAAAGGTTTATAGCAGTTCAGTGAGTAATGAGTAATTTTTAATAATGGTGAACACTGCTAAGTTGCTTCAGTCGTGTCCAACTCTGTGTGATCCCATAGATGGCAGCCCACCAGGCTCCCCCATCCCTGGGATTCTCCGGGCAAGAACACTGGAGTGGGTTGCCATTTCCTTCCCCAATTTGTGAAAGTGAAAAGTGAAAGTGAAGCCACTCAGTCATGTCTGACTGTTAGCGACCCCATGGACTGCCTAACAGGCACCTCCGTCCATGGGATTTTCCAGCCAAGAGTACTGAAGTGGGTTGCCACTGCCTTCTGCAATGGTGAACACTAGCAGTGTACAATTGTTTAAGTTCATTGTGATATTAAGCTTGAGAAACTAATAGGGCAAATAATTTGATAAAGCATAAAGTATCTGAGATTACTTTTTTACCTATCCGAATGATTTTATTTTTCAATTGGGGCAGTTCAAGATTACAGGACCCATATAAGAGTCCACCAGCTGGTGGATACTGATGTCTTAAATCTGAATTAGGTGCATATATAAATGGACAGTTCTTTACTATTATACAATTTAGGGCTTCCTTGGTGGCTCTGATGGTAAAGAATCTGCCTGCAATGCAGGAGACTGGGGTTCGATTCTTGGATTGGGAAGATCCCCTGGAGAAGGAAATGGCAACCCACTCTAATATTCTTGCCTGGAGAATCCTATGGCCAGAGGAGTCTGGAGGGCTTCAGTCCATGGGATTGCAAACAGTTGAATGACTGAGTGACTAACACTTTCACTTTCACTTTAGATATTTAGCAAAATGCTGAAGAAAAGATAGCTTGTCCCTATGAAACATGTGCAATCCTTTCAGAGAAATGTTCTAGTTACAATTACTTCCTAACTTACAATTAGTGACTTACAATTCAGTCCAGTTCAGTCGCTCAGTCATGTCCGACTCTTTGTGACCCCATGAATCGCAGCACACCAGGCCTCCCTGTCCATCACCATCTCCCAGAGTTCACTCAGACTCACGTCCATTGAGTCAGTGATGCCTTCCAGCCATCTCATCCTCCATCGTCCCCTTCTCCTCCTGCCCCCAATCCCTCCCAGCATCAGAGTCTTTTCCAATGAGTCAACTCTTCTCATGAGGTGGCCAAAGTACTGGAGTTTCAGCTTTAGCATCGTTCCTTCCAAAGAAATCCCAGGCCTTATCTCCTTCAGAATGGATTGGTTGGATCTCCTTGCAGACCAAGGCACTCTCAAGAGTCTTCTCCAGCACTACAGTTCAAAAGCATCAATTCTTCGGTGCTCAGACTTCTTCACAGTCCAATGCTCACATCCATACATGACTACTGGAAAAACCATAGCCTCCTTTTGAATATACTATCTAGGTTGGTCATAACTCTTCTTCCAAGGAGTAAGAGTCTTTTAATTTCATGGCTGCAGTCACCATCTGCAGTGATTTTGGAGCTCCAAAAAATAAAGTCTGACACTGTTTCCACTGTTTCCCCATCTATTTCCCATGAAGTGATGGGACCAGATGCCATGATCTTCTTTTTCTGAATGCTGAGCTTTAAGCCAACTTTTTCGCTCTCCTCTTTCACTTTCATCAAGAGGCTTTTTGGCTCCTTTTCACTTTCTGCCATAAGGGTGGCATCATCTGCATATCTGAGGTTATTGATATTTCTCCCAGCAATCTTGATTCCAGCTTGTGTTTCTTCCAGCCCAGCGTTTCTCATGATGTACTCTGCATAGAAATTAAATAAGCAGGGTGACAATATACAGCCTTGATGTTCTCCTTCTCCTATTTGGAACCAGTCTGTTGTTCCATGTCCAGTTCTAACTGTTGCTTCCTGACCTGCATATAGGTTTCTCAAGAGGCAGGTCAGGTATTCTGGTATTCCCATCTCTTTCAGAATTTTCCACAGTTTATTGTGATCCACACAGTCAAAGGCTTTGGCATAGTCAATAAAGCGGAAATAGATGGTTTTCTGGAACTCTCTTGCTTTTTCCATGATCCAGCGGATGTTGGCAATTTGATCTCTGGTTCGTCTGCCTTTTCTAAAACCAGCTTGAACATCAAGGAGTTCACTGTTCACGTATTGCTGAAGTCTGGCTTGGAGAATTTTGAGCATTCCTTTACTAGCATGTGAGATGAGTGCAATTGTGCGGTAGTTTGAGCATTCTTTGGCATTGCCTTTCTTTGGGATTGGAACTTACAATTACTTCTTATCATAACTAATGGTCCTTGGAAAAATCAAGAAACATTTTGGAAACATTTCTAATTCCATGTACTGAAGCCCCATCAAGAAAATAATTCTGAACATTTATATGTTTCACTTTGTTGTATGGTAGAAACCAATGCAACATTGTAAAGCAATTATCTTCCAATTAAAAATAATTTTTAAATATGTTCAAAAAATATATGGACATTTATTAAATGAAGGTTAGGTTCAAGTACACATAATAACAATAATAATAAATTGAATTAAACACACTAGAATTTATTCTCTCACATTAAAATGAAAACAAAAGAAATATCATCAAAGAAAGGAAACGTCACAAAAACAAAACAACTTACCTCACCAGCAACAACAACAAAAAACAAGACTTCCTAGACAATATGCAAACTCTGTAAAGTCATTTAACTTCTTTCTGCTAGTCTGACTTATGGACTCAAGGTCAGAGTATAGACTAATACATACAGACAACACAGCCATCATGTTCAGTTCCTCTAGGCAAAGGAAAAGCAAGGAAAATCTGTATGGGTGTGCTATAAAATGATGAATTAGCCACAGTCTGTCCCTTTACCTGACCTCATTCACATACATCCTTATTTCTATATGTAGACACACTTTACTTCTCCTAACCCCAAATTCTCTTTAATTTACTATTAGATCTACATCTGGACTAGTTCAGCTCCCCAGATTAGATTCATATGTGTCTCCTCCTGGTTCGCTTAGCTATAAACTGAATGGTAACTCATCTGCTTGAAACTTACTCACTTCGCATTGATGAACAAGGAACAACACAGCTCATTAAAACTCCGCTCCATAAAAGGGGCAAGTAGGTAATATTTAGCAGTCCCTGACTTCTGGCCAACAATAGTTAGGCTGTACCAAGTGTAAGTTATCTGGTTAGACCTCAGCTTTGGGCCCCAGAATGTTATTCCTGGTGCGTTATCTTCCAGTGCCATATCAAAACTGGAGTGTTGATTTTAACTTTAGCAGCTCATCTCATCTTGGTAAAAGGAGCCAAGACAAGCTTCTACAGGTAGGATTGGTGTTTCCTTTATAATACAGTTTCCTCAAAATACTAGGAAACTCGGGGTCTATATTTTTTCTTCATTATGTGTTTGAATAACCACAAGCTTTATCAGGAAGTAATTTTTTAACTTAATGTCTCAGAACTTAACTTACTAGCTTCAGGGCTTTTTCTCTTTATCCCTCATAATTTATTGGCCCATGCCACAAAGTCTTCTGAAGTAATAGGCTTTGACAGGAAAGAAATATTTAATTCCATCTTTAACAGGTTCATCACTTTGTACAATGAAGCACAAGTCTTACTTGTTAAGACTGCATTTTCTAGATTTGCCAAGCCTCAGATTACAGCGCTTTGCTTCTCATATTACAAATTCCATAATACAAATTTTGTTTTGTTTAAAATACCCACCCCCAGGCTAGAAATGACAGTTGTATGCAGAGAGAGGTGAAAAACTTAGGTAGCTTGTAAGTTCTGAAATCATAACACCCTCTTCTATTGATTGTATCTATTGTATTGATTTAATATATTCAGTTTCTTTAAGAGATGGGTTATTTTACTGAGAGCATGGGGGATATGTCATTCAATACTTCTTTCTTTCTTTTTCTTCATTATCAAGAATCATAAGGGCATCTCTGCCTTTCAAATGACTTAACTCTTCCCCAGGAGCACTGCTTTATCAAGAGTGCCACCTCTGATCTCTTTCAAACTTAAACCTTATTTAATTTCCTCATAAAGGAGTCAGTGAACTCTATCTCAGGAGCTAAGTTCAGCCCACTGCTTATATTTGTAAACCCTGTGCTTTGGGAAATAACCATGCATTTTTTTTAATGCATCATCTAAGACTGTGTTAATGTTACAATGACATGAATGGAGTAGGACCACAGAGACCATTATGGACACCAGCAAAACCTAATATAATTACTATTTGGATTTTTTCATAAAAAGGTTGGCAAACCCTGCCATGGTAGCTAGTACTCTGATCTATTCATCTCATTAATATTTAATGTATTTCTTAACTAAGTGGGTATATTATAATAGTTTGATAGGGCAGCTATAACAAAGTGCCACAGAATGAATGGCTTAAACAACAGAAACTGTCTCACAATTTAGGAGTCTAGAATTGTTTCTTAATAGTTGTGATATTTTCAAAATTTAGTTTTCTAAGTTTATACAGCTGTGTCATTGAGACAAAACTAATTCTGTGTGTGTGTGTGTGTGTGTTTGTGTGTGTGTGTGATGAAAGGAGACCATATTAAGTTACTAAACTAAGTTAACCACGTGATTAATTTTTACATGTTTGTTGTTCTTCATTATCTTTCATATAAGTGAGCTGCAGATCTTTAAAACATTTAAAATTCTACTATGCTTACTAATAAAACAGAAGTAATTTTTTTTTCTTTTAAATTTTAAAATCTTTAATTCTTACATGCGTTCCCAAACATGAACCCCCCTACCACCTCCCTCCCCATAACATCTCTCTGGGTCATCCCAATGCACCAGCTCCAAGTATGCTGTATCTTGCATCAGACATAGACTGGCGATTCAATTCTTACATAATAGTATACATGTTAGAATGTCAGCAGCACTGTTTATAATAGCTAGGACATGGAAACAACCTAGATGTCCATCAGCAGATGAATGGATAAGAAAGCTGTGGTACATATACACAATGGAGTATTACTCAGCCGTAAAAAAGAATTCATTTGAATCAGTTCTGATGAGATGGATGAAACTGGAGCCGATTATACAGAGTGAAGTAAGCCAGAAAGAAAAAACACCAATACAGTATACTAACACATATATATGGAATTTAGAAAGATGGCAATGACGACCCTGTATGCAAGACAGGGAAAGAGACACAGATGTGTATAATGGACTTTTGGACTCAGAGGGAGGGAGAGGGTGGAATGATTTGGGAGAAGTAAATTTTAAAAATCAATAAAATAACTAAAGCCAAAAGAGTAAAACCTGAAGATGGTAATGTCAGGATGACTACAATTTGTATCTCAGTTTGGATTATTTTATCATGCCATCAGCAGATACTAAAATTTTGGATAAATTAAATATTAATTTTTGAAAGAGAACTAGCTTGCTTATCATTCATCAAGTTAATAAACCTTTATCTAGAATATATTATGAATGCTGTGTTTTAAATTGAACATTCACTGGGATTTTATAAGAGGTTTGTCTTTAGTGATAGTTGTTATCTATTTGGAAGACCCATATAAATAAAATATTTGTGCCATCTTATCAGTGATGCAAAGGCAAAAATATAACCCTGTAATAAAGTATAATGAGCTACCTATTTGAAGAGATCTACTTTTGGAACAAATAGACAGACTCTGGTACTTTTGCTTCCACAGCCATCGTCTGGGGGCTGCCTGGGTAGAGATTGTCTGTGATTGAAATCAGAAGCAGATCTTAAAGACAGTGAAGCTGAAGACTGTCAACTGATTTCATTACTTGCAGTCAAATGACAATTTCTTTCTCAAATAGAGATCTGAATGGCATATTTCCATTACTGCTATTAAACTGAAAGTTGGATATGAAAGTCTTAGAGCTGCTTAGATGTTGAGCAAGGTGGAGACAGAAGTGTCCTTGGATTTGGCAAAATAGAGTTACTTGATGATTTAAGAGGTTTTAAAGAGAGAAGTTTGAAAGAATTTTTAAAAAATGAACTAGAATATCTTGAAACATATGAAAATTGAAGAAGTTTGGAAAAAGCATGATATGAAAGAGAACAAAGACATCATGTCGGTGTTTCACTGGTGAGTTTGTTGAAGAAAGAGTGTTTCCAAATTTAACAATTTTTGCTTTTTTTTTTCCAAATTTAACAATTTTTGCTTTGATTTTATAAGAGATAGAGAATTTATGGATTTTATTGAACTAAGTAGAGGACAAGTGAGTGAAGATGCAGGAAGTAAGGGAAATTGTCAAAAATATAAGAATCATTCAGAGAAGACAGAAAATTAGGCTCAGGACTGAAATGGAAAGAAACATAATTTCATTAGGAATAAGAGTAGAAATATATATTTTTTTTAATTGAAATGGAGGAAATAGAAGTTTGGTACTTTCAAAAGTAAAAAGTAAATTTGTTAGTGGAAAGATAAGGGAGTTTCAGACTTCCAGCTTACATTCGCTCAATGGATTATGATGAAGTGCCATCATAGAAAGTGAGAAATCAAATTCGAGAGTTTAGAGAATGGCTGGCTTTTCAGGTAGTGTTTTGTGAACCAAATAACTATGAACACAAATAACATGTGTTCATGTCATTATGAAGTCAGAGTTTTTACGGGTTTCCTAGGTGTCACTAGTGGTAAAAGAACCTGCCTGCCAAGGCAGGAGATATAAGAGATATGGGTCCGCTCCCTAGGTTGCAAATATCCCCTGGAGAAGGAAATCACAACCCACTCCGATATTCTTACTGGAGAATCCAACGGACAGAGGAGACTGGCAGGCAACAGTCCATTGAGTCTCAGAGTCAGACACGACTCAAGCGACTTGGCACACACAAGAAAATGAGGTGAGTGAGAGAGGTAAGAATTCTTCAAGGATGTGACTAAAATGATGAACAATTAATATTGTTAAGAAGTCAGAGACTTTTAGTTGTATATATCCTGGAACAAGTCATGTGAAAGGACAGATGATTGGTATAAAGGGTGAAATATTTGAAATAGAGATTTTTTAGAAAGAATTCACATTTGGGTGTAAAATTGGAAATGACCAACTGAGGTGGTATGGTCAAAAATATCATTAGAAATAAGCACATCAAGGAGTAAAGAAGTCAAGGAACTGAGAGGTCTCCTTCCAAGATGATAGAAGTAGGCATTAAAATAAAGATAGCTATACAAGGCCAAACTCTTTAAGAAAAGAAGTAGAATGGTAAAGGTCATGGACTGTCAAGAGGGATAGATGGCACTCATATATTTTGAGGAACAGGATTAACTGCATTTATTTCCTTCCCCTCTGGCTGCTCACGAAAGAGGTGAAGAACTTGAATACAATGTCACATGTGGAACAAGAAGGTCACCAACCTCATGTTTGCTTACTGCTCAGTGTCAAGTTCATGAGGTCACTGATATTTGGATAAACTTCAAAAAGTGGTGGTGGTGAAAAGAAAGAAAAAAACGTTCTCAATTTAGTCTTTATAAGAAAAAAGTTACCAGCATGCTTTGTTGAGCCATCAAATTTTAGAGGTTTAGTCTATACCATTCATTTCACATGAGAGAAAACCAAAGCTTTTTTTAAACTAAGTGACTTTTTCAAGCTCACACGCTTGTTACTAGCCAAGCCTTTACTAATCCTAGGTTCCTAACTCCCAGTTTATATCCTTTGCTTTAGGCAGGCTTATTCTTCTCTAAGAACAATTTTTCAGGTACAGTGTATATACCTGATTAATTTTTAGGACACACAGTATTTTTTTCCTTCATAAATATTTAAAAAGCAGAAAGTGATTCTCTTTTGGCATAAGAAATACTTAGGATTTTTATCTATAAGGACTTGACAGTGAGGAAATGGTGACAGATTTAGCATGCGTCCTTTCATTTGAACAAAAGCAATTCTTTAAATTCCATGGCATTTATACAATCTGATGCTAAAAAAGCAGCAGCATCACCAAACATGTCCTTAATATAACCTCAAGGAGAATATCTTTGCAACGGGTTGTTATAACAGTTTTATTTCTACCTGAAACAGGATTTTTTGCCTTGATGAAAGTAACAGGGAAGAAAACACAATATTCTTCTTATTTGTGGTTTAGAGACTGATCACAGCACTGCTACATCTATAAATAAGCTTCTGTGAGAGTCCCAGAGGTCCTGCCACAAGTCCACTGTCGCAGTTTATTGGCTAATCAGCAAAGAATTGAAATCTTGATTGGCTTTATTTGTTGGCTGATTGAAACACTGAGATAGGAAGTAGTGGACAGATTAATTAATTTGTGCTGGGGAATCCAAAGTTAATCTAAAGAATGCTGTCACTTTGATTGATGGCTGTGTGAGAGAAGAAGTCTTTAAAAACCACCACGAATCCTCACTCTGTGGGCACATAAATACAAGGTTTTGTCTATTTAACTGATTGAATTCCACTGAACAATACTGAATACTAATGTTTCTATGCATTACAATCGCCACACGTTTTAAAGCTGGACTACACAGGACAGAGAAGAATGGACAAATAACATTAATAAAAACAGACAAATGAGACTTGAATCTTATCATGTCCAAGAAATAAGAATCTATGCAGTTGTTTTAACCTAATTGTCAAAATAATCTATTTTACAAATTTGTAGTATATACTAAGTATGACTCTATAATTGTTAAAATAGTATTTTTTTCTTAAAAACCAGAAAAAGATTTTTATACTTGTTGAATCTATAGAAAAGCAAAGAAACAGAACAGCTAACATTAATTTATATTAAGAACTCTTTATAATTGACATACAATAAGTTGAATATATTTAAAGTGTACAAAGGGTTTTGACATTTGCATGTACCTGGGCAGTTATGGTAAACATCAAGATAAGAACATGTTGATTGCCTCAAGAAAATTGCCTCATATCCCATTTCAATCCCTCTGTTTTCCTACTCTCAGTCCATTAGATCTCAGGCAAACACTGATATGATTTATGGGATTCTCTAGAATTTTGTATAAATGTAACTGTAGAGTATATATACCTTTTTGTCTGGCTTCTTTCACTCAGCGTAATTACTTTGAAATGTACAAATGTTTTTGCATATAACAATAGTTCATTAAGTTTTAGTATTGAATAGCACTGCATTGTATGGGTATGACTTAATTTGTTTATTCACATGCTGAAGCGTTTTGAAAAGAAGTGTGTTTTAGTCCCTCAGTCATGTCCAACACTTTGTGACCCCAGGGACTACAGCCCATCAAGATTCTCTGTCTATGAAATTCTCCAGGCAAGAATGCTGGACTGGGTAGCCAGTCTCTCTTCGAAGGGACCTTCCTGACCCAGGATCCAACCCGAGTTGCCTGCACTGCAGGCAATTTATTGGGCTTTGAAGTTATTTCTAGTTTGGACACATTTCAAATAAAACTTATGTTAACATCTGAGTGCAAGTCTTTGGGCTTACGCTTTTATTTCTTTTTGGTAAGTAGAATTGTAATTGGAATACATGACAAGTATAAGTCAAAAAAAAAAAAAAAAAAAAACTGCCAAAACTTTTTTTTTCCTTTTTTCGCAAAGACCATATTTGCAAATCAAATATCTGAAAAAAAAGTAGTTGTATACAGAACAGTAAAGGATTTCTAAAATCCATTTTACATTCCTATCATCAATGTCAGATAATTCCTATTCTTCTACCTCTTCACGAACACTCGGCATGGTCAATTTCAATTTTACCTTTTCTACTTAGGGCAAGTAGAGTTGTATCTGTAGTAAGCATTTCCTTAATGATTTTGATGTTATGCATCTTTCCATATGCTTATTTGCCATTTATTTATTTTATCTAATGGAAAGTATCTGTTCAAATATTTCTTTTTTTTAAGCAATTGAATTTTAGAAATCTTTTACTAAACTATATATGACTGCTTTTTCAGATATTTGATTTGCAAATATGTTCTTCCAGTTTATGGCTATTATCATTTACTAGGTATTTGTTTTCTATTTCCCCCATCTGTTCTTTGTTCCTTATTTTTGCTTTCTTTGGATATATTATTTTTTATAATTTCACTTTCAGTTCAGTTCAGTTCAGTCGCTCAGTCATGTCCAACTCTTTGCAACCCCATGAACTACAGCACACCAGGCCTCTCTGTCCATCACCAACTGCCAGAGTCTACCAAAACCCGTGATGCCATCCAACCATCTCATCCTCTGTCATCCCCTTCTCCTCCTGCCCTCAATCTTTCCCAGCATCAGGGAGTTTTCCAATGAGTCAGCTCTTTGCATCAGATGGCCAAAGTATAGGAGTTTCAGCTTCAACATCAGTCTTTCCAGTGAACACTCAAGACTGATCTTTAGGATGGACTGGTGGGATCTCCTTGCAGTCCAAGGGACTCTCAAGAGTCTTCTCCAACACCACAGTTCAAAAGCATTAATTCTTTGGCACTCAGCTTTCTTCACAGTCCAACTCTCACATCCATACATGACTACTGGAAAAACCATAGCCTTGACTAGATGGAGCTTTGTTGGCAAAGTAATACCTCTGCTTTTCAATATGCTATTTAAGTTGGCCATAACTTTCCTTTTAAGGAGTAAGTGTCTTCTAATTTCATAGCTGCAATCACTGCAATCACCGTCTGCAGTGATTTTTGAGCCCAGAAAAATAAAGTCAGCCACTGTTTCCACCGTTTTCCAGTCTATTTGCCATGAAGTGATGGGACCGGATGCCAAGATCTTAGTTTTCTGAATGTTGAACTTTAAGCCAAACTTTTCACTCTCCTCTTTCACTTTCATCAAGAGGCTCTTTCAGTTCAGTTCAATTCAGTCGTTCGGTCGTGTCTGACTCTTTGCGACCCCATGAATCGCAGCACGCTGGGCCTCCCTGTCCATCACCAACTCCTGGAGTTCACTCAGACTCACGTCCATTGAGTCAGTGATGCCATCCAGGCATCTCATCCTCGGTCATCCCCTTCTCCTCCTGCCCCCAATCCCTCCCAGCATCAGAGTCTTTTCCAATGAGTCAACTCTTCGCATGAGGTGGCCAAAGTACTGGAGTTTCAGCTTTAGCATCATTCCTTCCAAAGAAATCCCAGGGCTGATCTCCTTCAGAATGGACTGGTTGGATCTCCTTGCAGTCTAAGGGACTCTCAAGAGTCTTCTCCAACACCACAGTTCAAAAGCATCAATTCTTCAGCGCTCAGCCTTCTTCACAGTCCAACTCTCACATCCCATGACCACAGGAAAAACCATAGCCTTGACTAGACGGACCTTAGTCAGCAAAGTAATGTCTCTGCTTTTCATCATGCTACCTAGGTTGGTCATAACTTTTTTTCCAAGGAGTAAGCATCTTTTAATTTCATGGCTGCAGTCACCATCTGCAGTGATTTTGGAGCCCCCCAAAAATAAAGTCTGACACTGTTTCCACTGTTTCCCCATTTATTTCCCATGAAGTGATGGGACCAGATGCTCTTTAGCTCTTCACTTTCTGCCATAAGGGTGGTGTCATCTGCATGTCTGAGGTTACTGATATTTATCTCAGCAATCTTGATTCCAGCCTGTGCTTCCTCCAGCCCAGTGTTTCTCATGATGTACTCTACATATAAGTTAAATAAGCAGGGTGGCCAATATACAGCCTTGAAGTACTCCTTATCCTATTTGGAACCAGTCTGTTGTTCCTTTACCTGTTTATTGAGTCATTAGCTAGAACTTGTTGTGCAGATAGTATAGTTTTAGAGTTTATTGCAGATATCTATACAAGAATCTATTTTCAAGTGATATTATGCCACAGTATTATTTCTTTCATTACTTTAAACTTTGTGGTCATCCACTTTTTCACTTGCATGGTTTCTATTTACAAGTCTTATTTTGTCTCTGGTTTAAGATTTTTCTCTTCATTTCTGTTTTGCGGCACTTTTATTATGATATGTCTCAATGAAATTTTCCTTATGTATCTTATCCTGACTTTTACTGAACTACTTCATCATACGGGTTTATTTTATAAATTAAAAAATTAGAAATTTTTTGCCAGTATTTCTTCAAATGTTTCTTTCTTTTTTCTTTTTTTTTTTTTCTGTCTCCTTTCCCAATATTCTTTCAAGCTACCAACTGGACACACATTAATGTACCTTTTCAGCATTTTCTTTTCTACATATTTATTTTATTTTTTATTTTGGTTTCATTTTATTTTGGAGTATAATTGATTTACAATGTTGTATCCATTTCAAATGGACAACAAAGTGATTTAATTATACATACATACATACATATAAACAGTTTGCATTGCTATGTTTTCAACTCCACTAACATTTTCTCTTGTGGTATCAAATCTGTGAATAGTGTGAAAGTCACTCAGTTGTGACCTACTCTTTGTGACCCAATGGATTGCAGCCTGCCAGGCTCTTCTGTCCATGGAATTCTCCAGTCAAGGATAATGCAGTGGGTAGCCATTCCCTTCTCCAGGGGATCTTTCCAACCCAGGAGTTAAACCAGGTCTCCCACATTGTAGGTAAATTCTTTATCATCTGAGCCACCAGAGAAGCCCTCTGTGAATAATCCTATCCAATTTCTTTCAACTCAGACTTTAGTTTTCCTTTCTAAAATTTGTTTAATCCTTTTCTTTTCATTCTTCAATGTCCCTGATTATATCTTTGACAATATGGAGTACAGTAATATTATTAACTATTTAATGTTCTTTTCTGATAATTCTAACATGTGTGTTAGTTCTAGTTAGGTTCAATGAATCATTTCTTCCCATTATATTCTCCTATTTCTTTAGATGCTGCTCTTCTATGGGTATCAGGTATTGTAAACTGAATCTTGTTGGGGGCTTGATATTTTTGTATTCCTGGTGTATACACACACACACATACACACACAGCTAAGAGGTAGCGAATCCACCCACAATGCTGGAGACACAGGTTTGATTTTGATCCCTGGGTCAAGAAGATCCTCTGGAGAAGGAAATGGCAACCCACTCTGATATTCTTGCCTGGGAAATTCCATAGACTGAGAAGTCTGACAGACTAGTCCATGGGGTCACAAAAGAGTCAGACATGATATAGTGACTAAACAATAACAACAATACATATATACACTTACTGTTTAGTATGCTTAGATTAGCTATATGCATATCACCTTTACTCAAGTATGCACTTAATTTACTTGTTAAAAAAAAAAAAGTAAATTGATCTGTTAGGACCAGAGCATCGTTTAATCTAGATGTAATTATCTCTTACCTTCTTAGCACTCTAGCCAATTCCCTGTGAGTTTTGACATGTTTTAGTCTGGCTGGTTAAAATAGCTATTATTCCAGTTTCTATGTGAGTGCTGACTTCTTTCTCATTATACTTTCATATGATTCTTTCTACAGATTCAGACAGTTTCCTTGCTTGCATGCTTTGATCACTACTATGCTAAATGTTACATTTGGACTCTGTATATCTCTGGGATTCTCTTTCTATGTAGTTCTTTTCACAGCTATTCTGTATTGGAAATTGTAGCCACCTTGATTCTTCATTTTCTGTCTCTCAGGGGTTCCTTTCTTTTACTGTCTGATGTCTAGTGCCTTGAATGCTATAATTTTATATTTTATCTATTTATTGCTGTGTGTTTGTTTCAGATGAGAAGATAAATCCAGTTATCTTATTTCCTCTTGATTGAAAGCAGAGGGCTCTTCCCTTGTGTTTTAATGTATCTAAAAATGTAGGCATTATTTTGGCTATTCCATGTGACTAATGGGATCTCAATTCCCCTACCAAGGACTGAACCAGGCCTCGGCAATGAACGCCCAGAATCTTAACCAGTAGGCCACAAGGGAACACCCATAAAATGTAGGTTTTGACTTAACTTCCATTTGAGAAAAAAAGAATCATATAACAAAAGCTCAAGTTCTTTAAAACAGTAGTATAGGTTAGGAAACTTAAACAAAAAATTTAAGCAAAAATACTATATTAGAAAATACATTTGTACACAATGCCTTAGACTAGGGAAGGAAGACAAAATAAATACCCATGAAAATATGATTTTTTTTTAAATTTGATTAGATCATATTGATATGTCAGTATACAAATATTAGTGCTTATTTTTTGACACTGAATTTATAGTAAACAAGAGGATGCATTAAAGTGAAAACATCTGCTGGGGGTTGGGATGCATGGAGAGAGTAACATGGAAACATACATCACTGTAAGTAAAATAGATAGCCAATGGGAATTTGTGGTATGACTTGGGAAATTCAAGCCAGGGCTCTGTAACAACCTAGAGAGTTGGGATGGGGAGGGAGGTAAGAGAGAAGTTCAAGCAGGTAGAGACATATATATATATACCTATGGCTGATTCATGTTGATGTTTCACAGAAACTAGCACAACAATAAATTCTGGAGAGGATGTGGAAAAAAGGGAACTCTTCTACACTGTTGATGGGAATGCAAACTGGTACAGCCACTATGGAGAACAGTGTGGAGATTCCTTAAAAAACAGAATAGAACTGCCTTATGACCCAGCAATCCTACTGCTGGGCATACACACTGAGGAAACCAGAATTGAAAGAGGCACATGTACCCCAATGTCCATTGCAGCGCTATTTATAAGTGCTAGCACATGGAAGTAACCTAGATGTCTACTGGCAGATGAATGGATAAAGACATTGTGATACATATACACAATGGGATATTACCCAGTTATAAACAGGAGCACATTTGAGTCGGTTATAATGAGGTAGATGAACCTGGGACAAATGCTATATATTAATGCATATACATGAAATTTAGAAAGACAGTACTGATGATCCTACATGCAGGGCAGCAAAGGAGACACAGATATAAAGAACAGACTCTTGGACTGACTCAGTGGGAAAAGGAGAGGGTGGGATGATTTGAGAGAATAGCACTGAAATATGTAAATTACAGTATGTAAAACAGATGACCAGGGCAAGTTTGATGCATGAAGCAGGGCACCCAAAGCTGGTGCTCTGGGACAACCCAGAGGGATAGGGTGGGGGGAGAAGTGGGAGTGGAGTTCAATATGAGGGGTCACATGTGTACTGTAGCCAGTTTATGTTGATGTATGGCAAATGCCATCACAATATTTTAATTATCCTCAATCAAAATAAATAAATTAACTGAAAAAATAAACCAACACAATACTGCAAAGCAATTATCCTTCAACAAAACATAAATTAAAAAACACACAAAACAAAAAAATGTACTCTCCTCCTTTACCACTACCAGGGAATAGAATCAGCGGCAAATCCTTAGGGAGGAAAACAGCAAGTTGTATTTCAAATGCAAACAGCTCTGT
Organism: Capra hircus; assembly: GCF_001704415.2. Lineage (NCBI taxonomy): Eukaryota > Metazoa > Chordata > Mammalia > Artiodactyla > Bovidae > Capra > Capra hircus. The sequence continues at coordinate 102,886,363 of NC_030811.1, forward strand.
ATAGCTGAATACAATGTGTAAAGTAAGGAACAGTAGGATATTAGACTGAGGTCACAGTCATGTCAGGACCAAAGACCTTCTAAGCCATAATGAGGAGTTTCGGATTCTAGTCCAGACAAGAAAGAGAGCCCAGTGAAACAATTTCTTCTTTTGGTATATTTACTAATTGAAAATTTATTTGAAATATAATATACCTACAAAAGAATATGCAAAATGTACACCTCAATAAGCTTTCACAAAGTCAACATGCACAAGTAATCCCTACCCAGATCAAGAAGTCAAAGTAGTGCCAGATCCTGGAAGCAGCCCTTAGGCCACTTCCAGCCATTAACAGGGCAGCCAATTCAAAAAGTTACCTAATAAACTCCCCAGAGGTAATATATCTAGTTGGAGGCCCAGAAGATTGAAACAAGTAGTTATTTTCTTTCTTGCCTTGTCTTTAACAAAGAGGGGAAAAAGGAACATCACTGAAGTAGAAACAAATTCACAAGACACAGCAAAGGAGTGGAGACAGAGACAACTTAAATTTATACCTTTGTGCCAGGCTAAATTATTCCATGCAAAAGGTTCACTCTAGCCCTCAGAGACATTTAAAAAAAACAAACAGCAGAAACAAGGAGAGTAATAAAGACTTCTTACATTATTGTGCTATAAATACTGAAAATATGTTTCCAAATGTGACAAGAAATATTACGAGCGATTGCAGATGCATAAATGGAGCAAGTATAATACTGTTTCCTCAGAGGCACCGATAAAAAAAAGACTATTATAAAGCACTACAAAATAATTTCTTTATCCAGAAGCTCTGAAGCAGTTATTAAACCAGCTGTTTTCAAAAGTACACAAATCTGCTAAGTTGCAGTTGGGTAACTGTTAAATGTTAAAGCAGTGAATGATCAGCTTGGAGCAGATGGTCTGGGAATGGGTGAGAAAATGGCAATGTTAATACCACCAGACTGAGATGTTCATTTGTGCTGTGGTATGTGCAGACTGGGTGAATAATGAAGGTTCTGTAATAATTGTGTAAATCCCAACATTATTAAATCGATTCAGCTGGGGTTTCTTAATATATGTGAAGCACTTGATGTACTTGGAGAACTACCTCCTCTTTGGCTAAAGCTGTTCTCATTAACTCATACTGCTTTATTTGCAGTGACCTCGGTGTTCCCGTTATGTAATGACTGGAATAAGAATTAGAAATGCACTTTCAGTCCAAGTATTAGAAAGGAGGGAAAACGTTGTGTCAAAGCATGAGTGTTGCAAGAGATTGGCCCCCAGCATTAATTTACCTATCAAGTTCAGTTAGTGTTTGTTTTAGACTATGTAAGAGTTTATAATTAGCCTTGCACTTTTGGGATTTGAGAAAGTTGCCTTTTCTCAGTTAATGTTTATTTTACCTGAAAGAGAAGAAATCCATATTAATATATTTTCTGGTTTTTAGTTTAACCTGGGCACTCCCAGATTTTTTAACATAATATCACTTCAGAGATTTGTGAAAAGGGTGTGTGGAAAGCAGAGCCATCTATAGCAGTTTTTGCTGTTGTTTTTTACTCAGTCTGGGCCTTCCTCATAATTAGTTTAAGCTCTTTCTTTTGCAGCGCTGAACATATAACATCATCTCTGGCCTGGCCCACTAGATGCCAGCAGTAGCAACCAAGAATGTACCCAGACATCTCCCATTCTTCACTGAGTACCACTGGTCTATAAGAAAGCCAAGAGAGCCTGTGGCTCATTACCTCTGGTGGTAAAAAATAAAAGAAAGTGAAAATGCCTTGAAAGTTTCAACGAAGAGTTGGTATTTTTAACTGAACTTGGCTTTAAGAAAAACACCAGTACACAGAGTCCCATGATAAGATTAAAATGCCAAATATAGCACTTTGCTTCTATAAGTATGAGCTATGTGGTGTTCTCAGTTTTGGGGAATGAAATAAGATTCAAAAGTAAGTGAGAACAAAGCAGATGTAAGCTGGGTTTCTCAAAATATTATCTCAATAGTAGTCCATCTCACATGCTAGTAAAGTAATGCTCAAAATTCTCCAAGCCAGGCTTCAGCAATATATGAACCGTAAACACCCTGATGTTCAAGCTGGTTTTAGAAAAGGCAGAGGAACCAGAGATCAAATTGCCAACATCTGCTGGATCATGGAAAAAGCAAGAGAGTTCCAGAAATACATCTATTTCTGCTTTATTGACTATACCAAAGCCTTTGACTGTGTGGATCACAATAAACTGTGGAAAATTCTGAAAGAGATGGGAATACCAGACCACCTGAACTGCCTCTTGAGAAATCTGTATGCAGGTCAGGAAGCAACAATTAGAACTGGACATGGAACAACAGACTGGTTCCAAATAGGAGAAGGAGTATGTCAAGGCTGTACATTGTCACCCTGCTTATTTAACTTCTATGCAGAGTACATTATGAGAAACGCTGGACTGGAAGAAACACAAGCTGGAATCAAGATTGGCAGGAGAAATATCAATAACCTCAGATATGCAGATGACATCACCCTTATGGCAAAAAGTGAAGAGGAGCTAAAAAGCCTCTTGATGAAAGTAAAAGAGGAGAGAGAAAAAGTTGGCTTAAAGCTCAACATTCAGAAAATGAAGATCATGGCATCCAGTCCCATCACTTCATGGGAAATAGATGGGGAAACAGTGGAAACAGTGTCAGACTTTATTTTTTGGGGGCTCCAAAATCACTGCAGATGATTGTAGCCATGAAATTAAAAGACTCTTACTCCTTGGAAGAAAAGTTACGACCAACCTAAATAGCATATTGAAAAGCAGCGACATTACTTTGCCGACTAAGGTCCATCTAGTCAAGGCTATGGTTTTTCCTGTGGTCATGTATGGATGTGAGATTTGGACTGTGAAGAAGGCTGAGCGCCCAAGAATTGATGCTTTTGAACTGTGGTGTTGGAGAAGACATTTGAGAGTCCCTTGGACTGCAAGGAGATCCAACCAGTCCATTCTGAAGGAGATCAGCCCTGGGATTTCTTTGGAAAGAATGATGCTAAAGCTGAAGCTCCAGTACTTTGGCCACCTCATGTGAAGAGTTGACCCATTGGAAAAGACTCTGATGCTGGGAGGGATTGGGGGCAGAAGGAGAAGGGGATGACAGAGGATGAGATGGCTGGAAGGCATCACTGACTCAATGGACATGAGTCTGAGTGAACTCTGGGAGATGGTGATGGACAGAGAGGCCTGGCGTGCTGCGATTCATGGGGTTGCAAAGAGTCGGACACGACTGAGCGAGTGAAGTGAACTTAACTGAGTAGTCCATCAATATATTAAAAATGAATAAATCTGAAGCTAACCAGATTCAGAGACATGCTACATATTACGTCTTCACACTGAAGAGTCATTTTGCCCAAAAAAGGCTCTAAGATGTCTTGCAGTTAAAAAAAAAAAAAAAAGAAAGAAACTGCAAATATATACCATTGGAATATATGTGTGTGTATGTGTGTGTGTAATATATAACTTCTCATAGAAATATGACAGAATTCTTCAAGTTCATTTTAAGCACTTAAAATAAAGTCACAAAATCTGCATCCCACAGCTCATACCACTTACAAGATAGCCCATTAAATCTTTTTCTATAGCTTGCATATCTTGCTAAGCCATATTTTACTCTGTTTGACTCTATGGACTGTAGCCTACCAGGCCGCTCGGTCCCTGGGACTCCAGGAAAGAATACTGGAGTGGGTTGCCATGCCCTCCTGCAGGGTCCAACCCAGGGACTGAAACTGAGTGTCTTATATCTCCTACATTCACAGTCAAGTTCTTTACCACTAAGTCACTTGGGAAGCCCAGGTGTCTGGAACTTACCTTCTGCTATTGTAAAAAATCAGTAACTGGAGGCAATGTGTTTGTACTGAGACATGGGGTGTTAAGAGTGAGGGAGAATTGGCCATAGTCAGATTCACTGGTACCAGCAAGACCTGACAAGCCAGGAAGAGCTAATGCTGACACTGGACCGATGAACTATTGTGAACATCAAACAAAAGCAAAGCTCATGGCAGTTTAGAAGAGGGACAAATAACCATGCACACAGGAAAGCCATTCATTCCAGTGCTAGTAGTTAATAAGACAGATGTTCATTAATGAATATACTCATTATGAACTGATTGTTAAAATAGTCCATTTGGACTAAATCTATTGCTTTATCTCTGTCGTGTCTTACTTGCTTTTCAGATACTGTGAAATGCTAAGCAAAAAAGGTAGGAAATTTCTGATTCTTGTAAAAATTCCAAGATTTCATGAAATTTAGTAAAGTGATTTTTTGAGAATTAATACAATAAACACAAAGCTATTAAGAATTGAAGACTCTAGCAGAGCTACCCCAGTTAATTGCAGAAGATGAGAAATGTAAAAGATAAGAAAATAGATCTTTTAAGAGAGAATGATTTGAATATCAAAAGATAGGGGAGTATTTTGGAATTTTAATGAAGGAGTCCTTGAAAATTCTTGCAAAAATGATCCTCCTAATCTTCAGATTGTTAATTACAAATAGAGTACTATCATTTAGTTTTGTCAGAAAAATTACTCCCTAAAAATTAATACAATTTAAAGTTATATTTGTAATTACTACCAAAATTTACAGATTACAGTTAAATTACTCATTTTTATAATTTTAATTTTATGTTTCAAATCAATCATTTGGAACAATCAGAAATTCTCAATATGTATTATAAATTTTTGATCCCATCTTTGGAAACCTCTCAGAATGTGACTTTTTCTGTACAAACAAAGAGGAATGTCCTAAATCTCAGAAGGTATGAGAGACTCCACCCGCAAAGGCCATAAGGCTTCTCTGAGGTTCACCCTTAGTGTTAGTGTTAGTCACTCAGTTGTGCCTGACTCTTTGTGACCCCATGGACTGCAGCCCATAAGGCTCCTCTGTCCATGAGATTTTCCAGGCAAGAATACTGGAGTGGGTTGCCATTTCCTTCTCCAGGGGATCTTCCAACCCAAGGATCAAACCCAGGTCACCTGACTATAGGCAGATTCTTTACAGAGTGAGCTACATTCACCCTTACATTTATAAAATCATTATGTTCTGTTTAATTATATCTATAAATAAATATAAAAATATATGCATTATATATAAACTATAAATATCCTATACATTTGTTATTACACACTTTAATTTTTATAATGAATATCTTAGATCAGTTTTAAAAAACAAGGAAGGTGTCATTTTGGAAACTTTCCTTTGTTAATTTATGTTCAGTGCTTTAATGGTTAAAAATCAGCCATCTGGAAAAAAATTTTTTTTCATTGTTTATTTCCTCATTGTATCAGTTGCATAATATGAACACTTTTTTTTTTTCTGCTTAGAAAATAAAAGAAACCTGTTTTTACATTGTGTGAAGTTTGGAAAAAGACAGACAAAATGGATAAAACAACCATTATCTTTATACCCAAAGATAAAGATGTTTAAGATTTTATCACTATTCCTCTAATCTTCCATGTGAATTCATCAACTTAAATTATATCCAAGACATGTTCTCAAGACATTGAAAGCCTATAGAAGGCTTATAGAAGGATTATAGAAATCACTTTAATGTTACTGATGCATGTAACATACTTATGAAATACTCTTCTCCTTGGCTATTTAAGTTGTACAAATATACTATTGTAAAAGAAAACTGTGCCATTGTTTTTATAATCCATTATGTGAGTTTTAGATTATTCTCTAAAGACAGATCTGTGGAAATGAAAACTTCAAATGAAAGACTATGAACATTTTAAAAATTTGTGTTTTGAACTTCCAAAATGTTAAGAAAAAAAACTAGGAAAATAACAAAAATGTGTAGATATGATACAAAGAAAATTTTTAGACACTATTGAGGGGGTACAACAGGGATCCTGAATAAATGGAAACATATAACTTGTTCCTGAATTTTTAAAAAAAATCAACATTATAGGCTTAGATTTAAACCTGAAAAATCAAGCACATATGCCTGTCTCTGAACCATCCCCAAATCCTACTAGAACAATGGGGAAAAGCACCTATGGGATAATGGGATAAAGCACATATGGAGCTTCAAAGACAGAGAAAGAGCTGACAAAAATGATGCCGTGGAATATGGAGAGGGAAAGCTAAAGTTTTAGTGCTCCACAGAGTATGTGTGAGTGTGGGAGGGAACTTTATTAGAGACCAGCGCAGATAACAAAAAGCTGTCTGGTTCTCCAATAAGAGCTCAGAAATTCAACTCGTCAGGGATTTTTGAAGGCAAAGGCACATGGTAGGACTAAGACTAAGAGCATGTTTGGATGTCTATGGAATTGTTAGACCCCAAGATCTCTTTCATCCACTCAAGTAGCCAGGTTTCTATTCCTCTCTAATTCTTGCATAAGGCAAGAGGCTTTCATGCTAGAAAAGCTTACCCTGGAGTCTTTGTAGTCAATAAAACCAGGAACAGGTTAGGGAGAGAGAAAACACTTTTCTGCAACCAAAAGACCATTCTCCAATCCAAATATGTTGATAGCTAAACTTAAACTCATAAGGCAAAAAATTTGACCCAGTTTGTGGAAAATGGACTATTGAAGCGGGGAAAATAAAACAGTACACCAGTCAACCAGACCTCTCCACCCTAACCCTGTCCAAATGCCATGACTGTAATATCTGTGTGTTGATAATGAAAGGGGACGTGATAGCTGCTCAGCTGTGTTCGGCTCTTTGTGACCCATGGACTATAGCCCACCAGGCTCCTCTGTCCATGTGATTCTCCATGCAAGAATACTAGAGTGAGTTGACACGCCCTCCTCCAGGGTATCTGTCCAACCTAGGTACACAACCTGGGTCTCCTGCATTGCAGGCAGTCTTTATAGTCAGAGCCACCAGGGAAGCACATGTTGGTAACATAACACATCAAATATAAATGGCAGCCAAGGATCACCTTTAACATAAACAGTAAAAATAAAAGTAATAAATAGAATGAAAGAAGTCAGAGGAAAGAACAGAAAAACAGAGGAAAGTCCATACTGTTACAGATAGGAGAAGATACTGCATCGTGACAAAATGAAGTACTATTGAGAAAAATATTAAAGAAGTGTAGGTCAAGAGAATGGTCCTAGAAATCAAAGATATGGAATTCTAAGTTAATAGCTAATAGTTTGCTGTTCAAATTTGAGGAAATCTCACAGGGAATAAATATAGAGTAAGAAACATAAAAGTAGAGAAACATTCTGACAAATTTATTATCAGATTCATAGATCACTTCACACACACACACATACACACACATACAAAATTTAAAAAAAATAGAAAGGATGAAGCAAAGAAATGATATAATAAAAATTAGAAATAATAATAATATAAAAATTTCCAGAAAATGTGAATTTACAGAATATTTGCAAGTCTCTAGTACAATGCAGGAAGAAAGATTAAACCCACTACATTATCATGAAATTAAAATACCATATTTATATGTTGGTGGCGATCATTTAGGAAGTAAGTCATGCCTGACTCTTGCAAACCCATGGACTATACAGCCCAGTAGGCTCCTCTGTCCATGGAATTCTCCAGGCAAGACTACTGGAGTGGGTTGCCATGCCCTCCTCAAGGGGATCTTTCCAACCCAGGGATTGAACCTGAGTCTCCTGCATTGCAGGCAGATTCTTTACTGCTGGGTTACTGGGAAAGCCTATTCATATATACATATATACATATATATACATACATACATATACACATATATATACACATATTTATGTATTTCTAAAGAAAAACCAACATCCTGTAAATCATAGAAAGCAGCATTCCAAAGGTGCCCCTGACAGATGGCTTTCCTATCAGTTTAGCCAATTCTATTGCCATTAAATTCTTCATGCCAAAGATGGTCCACTTAAAAGAAATGCATACTTTTCTTACGTATTCCTTACTTTACTCTTTTGCCAAGATATTTTGGAAAGAGACTGAAGCTACCCAGAAATGAGGTAACTATTTCAACCAAGAAGTAATTTTATGTTTTATCAAAAGGCACTGATTATCCTTGGGAGAACAGTTCTATCTATAGCCCAATCCATCTGGACGATAACATCCATTAGTCAGGAAGCGGAACTTGTGCATGTTTTCCAACATATAATCATCTGGACTCTAAATAGCCAATGATGCTATTTTAAGTATCTTAATGTGCTTTTTTAACATATGTGGAAATACCAGGGACCTTAATTGTATATCCTTTCTCTATGTACTAAAGATACATTTGTATACACCTAGAAAATTGCAGTTTTTAAATAACAGATTGCATGGATCTTAGACATAAATATTTCACACTGTACTCTCCTATATTTTATGGAAGAAGACTATTATAAGGAGAAAACTAGAATAAATGATTGACAGAGGCAAAGACACACTATGGTATGATTTCTATTTATCTTTAATTTCTGTATTTTAATTTTTTGGCAAAATAGCACATGCTTTATAAAAAGAAGTAAAAATGAAAGCTGCCTCTTTCTCCCTTACTAAGACTCAGAGATAATCTGAAAATAATTTGGTATGTATACATCTAGATCTGGCTTCTCAGGTGGTGCTAATGATAAAGAACCTGTCTGCCAATGCAGGAGATGTAAGAGACGTGGGTTCGATCTCTGGGTCAGGAAGATCTCCTGGAGGAGGGCATGGCTACCTGCTCCAGTATTCTTGCCTGGAGAATCCCATGGACAAAGGATCCTGGTGGGCTACAGTCCATGGGTTTGCAAAGAGTCTGACATGGCTGAAGAGACTTAGAATTCATGCATGCACCCTATTTATCACAGAAAACCTCTCTGATAATGTGATGTTTGAATAATGAACAAGAGAAAGTAAGGTGGTAAGGCATGTATTTGTTAACAGAAGAATATGCTGGGCAAGAGGAATAAGAGTTCTGAGGTAAGAAAGTGTTCAGCATATCCAAAGAATAGTTAGTAAGGAGGTCAGTGTGGCTGGCAGGAGTGAACAAAGGGAGAGTTTGCAACTATGGACCCAGAAAGGCGAGTCTGTGGAAGTACAATCACTGGGGCCATAAAACAAAGTAAGAAAACTGAAATTTACTCCAATTAGATGGAAGGTAATCTACAATTCGTGTGGAAAATAATATCATAAGCTGATTTTGTTTTATATACTATGAAAAATTTTATGAGATAAATCAATGTTCATATATATATATATATATATATATATATATACACACATATATGACTGCCACCATGGACTGCCACCCACCAGGCTCCTGTGTCCATGAGATTTTCCAAGCAAGAATACTGGAGTGGGTTGCCATTTCTTTCTCCAGGGGATCTTCCCTGACCCAGGGATCGAACCTGAGTTTCCTGCACTGCAGGCAGATTCTTAACCAACTGAGCTACAACAGAAGCCCCAGAAAATGTAGCCAATATTGAAAAGGGAAATTTAAGGACAAATATAGGCCATATTCCAAATAAAAGACTAAAGTATATGGTAAAATAAGACTCTTTGGCAATGGCACCCCACTCCAGTACTCTTGCCTGGAAAATCCCATGGACAGAGGAGCCTGGTAGGCTGCAGTCCAGGGGGTGGCAAAGAATCAGACACGACTGAGTGACTTCATTTTCACTTTTCACTTTCATGCATTGGAGAAGGAAATGGCAACCCACTCCAGTGTTCTTGCCTGAGAATCCCATGGACGGAGGAGCCTGTGGGCTGCCGTCTATGGGGTCGCACAGAGTTGGATACGACTGAAGCGACTTAGCAGCAGCAGCAGCAGAGGAGTGATCAGACATCAGAACTTAGCGCTTCTTCAAGATATGCCTCAGTGAAAAAGATTTCATAGGTGAACTATGTGTCTCAACTTCCCCACCTCCAGTTTTACTTGAAGAATGATTGCTTTCTATCATCTCTCCCTTATTGCTCTCCATAGCCTCACAGAAGCATCAAGAAAGTAGTTTCTTCTCACTTCTATCTTTATATTATCTCTTTGACCAATAATTCTGTTCATACTCAATAAGCCATCTTAAAGGTGGTATTATCAATACCTAATATCTCTAGATAGTAAAACATACTTTGTCTGAGCTTCATCTCTAAATATTAGAAGTAAGTCTCATATTCCCTTTTCTGTCATTATCTTTTGGTGAAAGACTTAAATCATAATGGGGAAATAATTTTAATGAAGAGGATGATTAAAATGATGCGGTAGATTAATCAGACAGTGCCTGTATTAATATATCAATGTCTAACTACAAAGATTTGTCATTGTTGTAAAAATACTCAGAGATTCTTTTAAAATAGACAACATCTCACACATTTGAAAAGTCCCAAATTTCTATGAATCCTCAAAATTTCACCCAGCAATACCTACTAAATATATTAATAATATTTTTTAAGTTACATTAATATAACAATATTTTTGGCACATTTCTCTTTTCTTTCATAACATATGGAGCCAGAATGCTCTGAAAGATTATAGTTTTTAGAAATTTAAATGACATTCTTTTTGCTATTATTATTGCTCAGACAGGCTGTCATGTCCAACTCTTTTTGCCACCCCGTGAACTGTAGACTGCCAGGCTCTTCTCTTCATGGGATTCTCCAGGCAAGAATACTGGAGTGTATTGATATTTTCTTCTCCAACCCAGGGATCAAACCAGAGTATTTTATATCTGCTATAGTGGCAGCTGGATTCTTTACCACTAGTGCCACCATTCTTACTGAATAATAACAGAAAGTAGTAGGATGCAATCTCTTCCTTTAAAAAGTTGTGAGACTATAGTATGGTAATCTAAAATAGCAGTTATTTTCAGATTTGATTTATATAAGTCTAGGCTTAATTTACGGAGAAGGTGATGGCAGCCCACTCCAGCTCTCTTGCCTGGAAAATCCCATGGACGGAGGAGCCTGGTGGGCTGCAGTCCATAGGGTCCTGAAGAGTCAGACATGACTGAGCGACTTCACTTTGAATTTTCACTTTCATGCATTGGAGAAGGAAATGGCAACCCACTCCAGTGTTCTTTCCTGGAGAATCCCAGGGAAGGGGGAGCCTGGTGGGCTGCCGTCTTTGGGGTCGCACAGAGTCGGACACGACTGAAGTGACTTAGCAGCAGGTTGAATTTAAATGACAGAGAAAGAATTTCAGTAGGATAGACTTTTTGCTGCTGCTACTACTGCTAAGTCACTTCAGTCATGTCTGACTCTGTGCAACCCCATAGACAGCAGCCCATCAGGCTACCCCGTCCCAGGGATTCTCCAGGCAAGAACACTGGAGTGGGTTGCCATTTCCTTCTCCAATGCATGAAAGTGAAAAGTCAAAGTGAAGTCATTCAGTCGTGATTATAGTAAAAGCAAGATTTATGTAAAAGCCCTATTGAAAAACAATAATTAAGAAAAATTGATTTGAAACTATGATACTTAGTTATAAAAGTTTTTAAAATTTTAACATGCACTGGTCTCCCTGTTAAAAAATAAAATTAAAATAAAAACAAGACATTTTCTCCTTATAAAAGTGACAGCTATTAAAACTATAATACTTAAACATGATGAATATATGAGTAAATGTACCCTATTTTATATCTAGTAGAATTATAGGCAGGTAAAAAAATAGTAAAATTTGGCTAAATATATTGAGCAACATAAATAATTCTAATTCTTGAAATTCATTAGGATGAATTAGTCAAACATTTTCAATAAGATTTCATAGAAAGATATTAATGAAAAATGGGAAATATCCTCAACATAGGGGTAGTTAAATTAGAGAACATTCATTGATGGAATACTATGAAGCCATAAAAATTCTATTTTAGAAGGATATTTATTTTCAATGTACAGTTTTTATAGAATGTCTGTAAACATGTGACCTATAGCATATAGACGGTGCACATAATGTTAATGATAATCTAAATGTGATAGCCATGGCAGATTTCTCTATAGGAACACTTTATCTCCTATTTAAAATATTTTTGTATTTGCATGTTTTATAATAAATATTAATTTATAATTAGGAAAATATCATTAAAATATAGTTTATCTTCAAGACCTCTTGGTTCTTCAGTTCAGTTCAGTCGCTCAGTCGTGTCCGACTCTTTGCGACCCTATGAATTGCAGCACGCCAGGCCTCCCTGTCCATCACCAACTCCCGGAGTTCCCTCAAACTCAAGTCCATTGAGTCGGTGATGCCATCCAGCCATCTCATCCTCAGTCGTCCCCTTTTCCTCCTGCCCCTAATCCCTCCCAGCATCAGAGTCTTTTCCAATGAGTCAACTCTTCGCATGAGGTGGCCAAAGTACTGGACAGTACAGCTTTAGTATCATTCTTTCCAAAAGACACCCGGGGCTGATCTCCTTCAGAATGGACTGATTGGATCTCCTTGCAGTCCAAGGGACTCTCGGGAGTCTTCTCCAACACCACAGTTCAAAAGGATCTTGGTTCTTACCTTATAACAAATGCAAACATTCCTAAGTATTTTCTATTGATCAGAATGCATCTATAGGTTTGTATTGTTTCTATACATTAGGATTACTGATAGACTGTTCTCCTGTATGATGTGAAGATAGTATGTAGATTTTTCTAACCATTTAAACTATATGTATAACAATTATTTCTTAGCATTTAAGGAACAAATCTTAGCTTCCATATAGATAAACTGACCCTTTAAAATCAGTAGCTAATAAAGCATTAGATGGCTCAGATGGTAAAGCATCTGTCTACAATGTGGGAGACCAGGGTTTGATCCCTGGGTTGGGAATATCCTTTGGAGAAGGAAAAGGCAATCCACTCTAGTACTATTGCCTGGAAAATCCCATGGACAGAGGAGCCTGGTAGGCTACAGTCCATGGGGTCCCAAAGAGTCAGACATGACTGAGCAACTTCACAATTTCACATAATAGTAACATAGGTTGCAAACCATATGATGCAATTTGCAATCTAAGTGAATACATTCAACAAAGATCTGGATTCTTCAACTCATCTTTAATTCCAATATTGTTTGAAGGAACGTTATGCCACCAGGGGCTTCCCTGGTGGTTCAGACAGTAAAGCATCTGCCTACAATGCTGGAGACCTGGGTTCGATCCCTGGTTTGGGAAGATCCCCTGAAGAAGGAAATGGCAACCCACTCCAGTATTCTTGCCTGGAAAATCCCATGGTCAGAGGAACCTGGTAGGCTACAGTCCAAAGAGCCTCAAAGTCAGACACGACTGAGCTACTTTACTTCCTTATGTCATGAGCGACTCTACTTACTTATGCCACCAGAAGATATGTATCTATGATACTTGATTTCACATCTTACGAATCTCTTTCTCACAGAGAACTTTCTTACAGATGGCCAACTATAGACATTTCTCTCTCTTGGTAATAAGAAAGATATGGTTATACTGCTTTAGAAGAAAACAGAACAATCAAAATAACATCATTGAACAGGATAGTGGACAAACATTAGCAAACTTACTAAATAACAACTTTGCCATCAAGTGATATTAACGCTTTTAAGAGTCAATTTCAGTGATGACTAGACTTATCAGATTGTTTCTTAAGGTACAGAAATACCTAATCTCTGTATTGTGAATTTAAAGCTAACATAGTATCACAGGTCATTATACTTCAATTAAAAATATTTAAAAATCAGGTTCTTATAGTAAAAGCAGTCATAGTTTTGAATATGTGAGGCCATTTGAGCTTAAAATTCTCATTTTAATGTAGAGCTAAAATCTGTTCTGAAATAAAACATTAACCTTAACATAGAAACATGAACTTTTTTGTTGTTTGTTTCTCCAATATGCTAATCTGATTTTTTCTACTCAGAGGACTTCCTTTTAAAGAAAAAATTAAACAGTTTTTTCCCAATAACCTCTCTGTGTTTATGTCTCATTCACCCTTTTGTTTTATCATCTGGCTTAGACTCTGTTCTTCACGTTTTATTGACTGTAATTCTGTTTTGTCTTTGAAATTGAGAATGTACAAGGACTTTTGCAAATGTTATGTCAATACACAGTAAACAGCAATATTGGAGCAGAAAAGAATAGAACACCATTTGGTATTGTAATGACTATAATAAATGTGCATGTGCAACGTAGCACACTCCAAATCTAATTATTAAAATGAGTAACAGGATGAAATTCTATGGTGTTCTAGGCCAAAGTGGAAAGAATAACTATTGATAGCTGCAGTATCACTTGTCTGTTTTTTTGTTTCTCAGAGTTCTGTTGATAAATATACAAAATGAAAACAGAGCTATCACTTTTCTCTAGTAGTGATTTTGCCCCTTTCATCCAAAATGGTAAATGGAAGCTGGTTTCTTAAAGTCTGCTAAGAGGATTCATAACGCTAGTATCAAAGAATACATAAGGAAAAAACTGTGTATGTGCTCAGTTACTTCAGCTCTTTGTAACCCTGTGGACTGTAGCCCGCCAGGCTCCTCTGTCCATGAGATTCTCTAGGCAAGAATACTGGAGTGGGCTGCCATTTCCTCCTTCAGGGGATCTTCCCTACCCAGGACTCAAATCCAGGTCTCCTGCATTGGAGGAAAATTCTTTACCTGCTGAGTCATCTGATAAGCCCTTAGGAAAGACTATAGATAAAAATAACCCTGAATATCAGGGGGAAAAATGAATTCAATTAAAAGAAACCACCAAGCTGAGTACAGATTTTCATTAAAAGAATTGTGTCTTTTAATACAATGAATAAAAATTCCCCAAATATTCAATATTAAAAATCATTAATAAAATTCATTGCATTCAGTGTATGTTTCTCAGAAGAAAATTAATAAATCTCCCCCACAAAGATAAAAAAAATAGGAACAATTTATTCTTAAAACAAGTTAGTACATGTATCTTTAAAGACTTGACCAGATAGGCAATTCCTTTACCTTATGCTTAGATATAGGAAAGAAGAAACAAACAATATAAAGAAAATGATTGAATATAAAAAAAACATACTTGAAACAAATATCACAAGTAAAAAATGTTGATAATGTGGATGCTATCAAAGGAAAGAACTAAAAACAGAAGAAGCTAATGAAGATTAGGAAAATGAACCTTATCTAATTGAAAAAATAGGGATTAAATAATAGTTACATAGCACTTCAAATTTGCTAATAAATTTTAAAATCTATATAAAATTGCTGATTGAAAATAAAAGTATAGATATGACAAAATTGAAAAAAAAATCTAAAACTTTAAATAATTTAATCAGCACTCAAAAATTTACCTAACTAGGTTTATAGCAAATTTTATTCAAACTTCTAATAATGTTAGATTCTATGTTTAAAATAATCTTACAGAGAAATAGGTTAAAAGAGAAACTTCTACAATTGTATTCCAATATTAGTATAAATTTAGCAGAACCAGGCATACATAGTTTAAAGGGAAACTTCATAGAACAATTGTTTTTACTAAGGAACTACAAATATCCTGGCATTAAAAAAAATCCTCATGGACACTTAGTAACTTGTCATGGGATGTATATTTCACATGGTGAAATGGTGATAAATTCATCACCATTCATTTGGTGAACAGTTATCAATCTCCTTGTTCAGATTCAAGTCCCTGAATCAACCAATTCAAAATTTCCCAATGACCACAGCAAGGAGGAAAAAATAGTCTTATAAGTTAAAAGTGCCAATCTGAGTATCACTTCTACTCACAACTGAAGTCCCAGAAGAAACCATATGAATGTGCCCTAATACAAGTGAGCTCAGAATTATGGTTAGGAAACACACTTATGAGTGCTCATGCACACACACACACACACACACACACAGAGTGTTAAGAATCTTCAATAAAATAAAAATGTTATTTCTTCTCCAATGAGATTCAATCCAATCACTTGTAAAGAATACTGAGGATAATTCAAAACAAAAATATTTAAAAGAGAGAATTGCTCTTACTACCCATTTGAATATATTATTAATTTCCAATAATAGCTAGTAAATAAGACAGCATAATACAATGTCAGACAAGCAGAAAAGTAAGTAGGCTGGATTGGAGATTTCAGAAGTAGATACAATAAAATTAAAGGAAATATATGAGAAAATAAGGTTGACATTTCAAAACAGTGGAAAAAAATAGAAACATTTTAATAGTGATGAGATGATTAGCTTCCTATTTGAAAACAACAATTAACGGCTTATAACTCCTTAAAGATGGATCAGAGGTATATCTTTAATTAAATGATAAAAGAATAGAAAAGAAACATTTTTAATAAAAAAGTACTGCCATGAGACATAATGATTCAAGCTCCCATACAGCTAAAAGTATCCAAATGATCTTGTGATGCTGGGTCTCCTTAAACCTATTTCTTGCATCGGTGAAATGGGCATATCAAAAAAGCTAATTCACATAATTTTGTTAAGATAACAATAGAAAACCCAATGTATTTTTCATTTACTATAATATCTGTCACAAAATGCTCAATAACATTGTATTAATTATTATTAATATTATAACGATAGTTGTCTGATGAGGCCTTACAAGTAGCTGAGAAAAGAGAAGCTAAAGGCAAGGGAGAAAAGGAAAGATACACCCATTGGAATATAGAGTTCCAAAGAATAGCAAGGAGAGATAAGAAAGCCTTCCTCAGTTATCAATGCAAAGAAATAGAGGAAAATAATTCAATGGGAAAGATTCGAGATCTCTAAGAGAATTAGGGATACCAAGAGAACGTTTCATGCAAAGATGGGCTCAATAAAGGGCAGAAATGGTATGGACCTAACAGAAGCAGAAGATATTAAGAAGAGGTGGCAAGAATACACAAAAGAATGATACAAAAAAGATCTTCATGACCTGGATAACCATGATGGTGTGATCACTCACCTAGAGCCAGACATCCTGAAGTGTGAAGTCAAATGGGCCTTAGGAAGCATCACTACGAACAAAGCTAGTAGAAGTGATAGAACTCCATTTGAGCTGTTTCAAATCCTGAAAGACGATGCTGCGAAAGTACTGCACTCAATATGCCAGCAAAATTGAAAAACTCAGCAGTGGCCACAGGACTGGAAAAGCTCAGTTTTCATTCCAATCCCAGAGAAAAGCAATGGCAAAGAATATTCAAATTACCTCACAATTGCATTCATTTCATACGCAGGCAAAGTAATTCTTAAAATTCTCCAAGCCAGGCTTCAACAGTATGTGAACCTTGAACTTCCAGATGTTCAAGCTAGATTTAGAGAGATCAAATTGCCAACAAGCACTGAATCATCAAAAAAGCAAGAGAGTTCCAGAAAAAAACATCTACGTTTGCGTTATTGACTACAGCAAAGCCTTTGACTGTGTAGATCACAACAAACGGCGGAAAATTCTTAAAGGGATGGGAATACCAGGCCAAATGACCTGCCTCCAGAGAAATCTCTCTGCAGGTCAAGAAGCAACAGTTAAAACTGGATATGGATCAACAGACTGGCTCCAAATCAGGAAAGGAATATGTCAAAGCTATATATTGTCTCCCTGCTTATTTAACTTATATGCAGAGTACATCATGCAAAACACTGGGCTGGATGGAGAACAAGCTGGAATCAAGATTGGCAGGTGAAATATCAATAACCTCAGATATGCAGATGACACTACCCTTATGGCAGAAAGTGAAGAACTAAAAAGGCGCCTGATGAAGGTGAAAGAGGAGAGTGAAAAAGTTGGCTTAGAACTCACTATTCAGAAAACTAAGATCATGGCATCTGGTTCCATCACTTCATGGCAAATAGATGGGGAAACAATGCAAACAGTGAGATAATTTATTTTTCTGGGCTCCAAAATCACTGCAGATGGTGACTGCACCCATGAAACTGAAAGACGTTTGCTCCTTGGAGAAAAGTTATGACTAACCTAGACAGCATATTAAAAAGCAGAGACATTACTAACAAACGTCCATCTGGTCAAAATGGTGGTTTTTCCAGTAGTCATATATGGATGTGAGAGTTGGACTATAAAGAAAGCTGAGCAGCAGAGAATTGATGCTTTTGAACTGTGGTGTTGGAGAAGAGTCTTGAAAGCCTCTTGGACTGCAAGGAAGTCCAAGCAGTCCAACCTAAAGTAAATCAGTCCTGAATAGTCATTGGAGGAACAGATGTTGAAGCTGAAACTCCAATACTTTGATCACCTGATGTGAAGAACCAACTCATTGGGAAAGACCCTGATGCTGAGAAAGATTGTAGGTGGGAGGAGAAAGGACAACAGACAATGAGATTCTTGGATGGCATCACTCATGCTATGGACAGGAGTTTGAGTAAGCTCCGGGAGTTGGTGATGGACAGGAAAGCCTGGTGTGTTGCAGTCCATGGGGTTACAAAGTTTCGGACATGACTGAATGACTGAACTAAACTGATCTGAATAGTTACATTATTATAATGTTATTTAAAAGGCATTTATCCCATGTGGTATAGACTTGATATGGAAAATTGAATTAGGCACAAGCTCTGTGAAACCTTTCTTGTCAAATAAAAGGCAATCAAGTGGCATTACTAGGAGTTTTTAAAAAATGTAGAGAGATTAATTTTATCAATCAGGCCAATGTTCTAAATTAAGCAATTATACATCATCAAATCAGTATATATGAGATCCAATTAATAATTCATCTCAGACACATTTACTTAAAGGTCTTTGGAATCACTGTATTTATTCAGTGATGAGTGAAATAATTTAATTTGCTAAGCATTCACAATAAGGGTAATATTACTCTCTTCACGAGAAAGCATGCCGTACAAGCAAATTGTGGTCACCCTGGAAGAAGGAACCGCTTCTTTTGGAGATTTGGAAATTATATTTTCTACTTCCTGAACCACATGTCTGTCTAAGATAAAGGACATCTACCTGCTGGCTTTCCAAAGGAAAGCTAGAGAATGAAGCCTGAAATAGAAACCCTTAGACTTCAGTAACATTTTTAATATCTTTCCCTGATGAATGTCTTTTTCTTGATTAACTATTAAAAAAAAACATTAGAAGCTTTATTTTATTGAAACCTTTCTTTCATGAAGTTCTAAATGTCAGTCAGATGCCTTTATACTAAAATAAACAGCTGTTTGCCATTGAATCACATGTAGCAGATTTAGGAACAGAAAATTACCAAATTGGAGCACTTATGATGCTCTTAGATTGATTTTACTCTGTTGTGTGAGAGGAAATCTCAGCAAATTGAAGCTACACATTTGAAGACATGCCCTAAATCAATGAGTGATTTTAGTAATCTCTTCAAGATTGATCTTTATTAACTGGGCAAAATGAAATGATGTTTTAATAGTTCTTTCATGTAACTTTCAGAAAACATAGTGATTGATAGCAGGCCATGATCTTCCTGTAAGAAAGAAAAGTACTCAAGGAAATTAAAAGAGTTATATTTTGAGAGAGGTGAAATTTATTGTAGTAAGACTGAGTGGGAAGGACATGCTAGAACAGAGAGCCAGCTCTCTCTAAGTGATTCTATAGACTCCTGGGGAAAATATTTTTAAGGTAGACAGGCAAAACATAAGTAAAAGAAGTATAGAGCAACTATGAACATGTGGTAGTTAATGGTGAGAGCAGTGGATTCAAGAAGTAGATGGGGACACAGAACTCAGTTCCCAAAGAGGTCCCAGCAGGTATGGATTAGGGCCTCACTCATGGTCTAAGCATAATGTTTCCAGGGAGGAAATTTGGACAAGAGGAACTAAGTGTGAGACCCAGTTAACAGAACCAGAATTCATCATAATAATGTGAGAAGCTCAAGAGACAGTGCAGAGACCTTTGAATCTCTCAGTCCTGCTTTTTTTTTTTAATTAGTTCTGTTCTTATGCATATTTTTTGAATTTTTAGATACTTGGGAAATGCATTGTATAATTGTTAAATTACAGTTTTTTTATGATTACTAAATTAGTAGGTTTTTATGGTATTGTGATACCTTTTTGATGTAAATGGGTTTAGTGAATGCAAGAAAAGGTGGCTCCAATTAAAGAAAAAGCAAAAAACAACATAGAAAAGGATAAATAGGCAAGACTAGACAATAATCAAAGAAAGGCTAATTTCAAAAGAGAGACTGATTTTAGCCATATACAATTCATAATGTAATATATTAATGGTAAGATGGTTTGCACAAAGACAATACATTTCTGAGGGCAAAGAATGGAACTTTTCTTTCTAGTAGGCATCTAATTTACCATCCTAGAAACGTACACATATATTCAAGGAGAGAACATTTTCTTTAGGATGTATGCCTTGATTTTCTTTCAAGTCTACTTATGGTTCTTTTATCTGAGAAGCAATTTACCTGAGGAATCTGAATTTCTTATATTCTCAGTTTGGGTTTTCTCTTTTCAGATCAAAGAAGCAATCTCTACTTTTGCAAAGGTTTTTTGGTTGATCACCTTGATAGACTTTACATTTATTAAACATTAAATCCTCACAAACTTATACATCATTACCACCATTACACTTCATTCAGCAGCCTTCACTGTTGGTGTTTGATGTAGCTGATGCTGCCCCAAGCAGAGGAGTCAGCACTTTTCAACAGTATTGAATTCAAAACAGAAAGACTGTGCTATGCAGACTCCGTTTTATAACCCTGCCCATAGCATACCATCCTGTACTAAGCAAATAATGTGAACCCTGATTCAAATTCTAAAACTGATACATGACAGTAATCTCAAAGCACACAAACAATCTCAGAAAGAAACAGGGTGTAGCAGTTAACTTTGGTTGATATTTTGTATTAAAGTAGTGACTGAATGGGATCCCTGGTGTCTTCACGTAAATAATCTGCCTGCAATGCATGAGGCTTTCAGGAGATGTGGATTCAAACCCTGTGTCAGGAAGATTCCCTGGAGAAGAAAATGGCACCCCATTCCAGTATTCTTGCCTGGGAAGTTCCATCACAGAGGAGCCCGGTGTACTGCAGTTCATGGAGTGGCAAAGAGTCGAACATTATTGAATGATTCAATAAGAAGTGGTTAAATAAACACAAATATGGGATCTGAAGGCACTCCTTTTATGGCGTGCCAGAAAAATTTCTTCAATAGCTGACTTCTGTGTTTCTATGCATAACCTATTTCCAGTCTGTATAAATTGCATGATTCTTTTAAGCTAGTGTTGTCTCTTTCTGAGAGGAAGAAGAAGAGAAGCACAATGAGAGAAGAGGTGCATAACTTGATTTTTATTTCTGTCTCTGGACTGAGGGTTAAGCAGGAGGCTTTAAAAAATCAGGATCTGGGAAGCAAACTGACCATCTTTCATTAGGCTGGCTTTTATTCATTAAAATTAAACTATTTATGTAAAAAAGGATGCTGCTTCCTTTTTGACCTTCCTATTAACTTTACAATCCAATTCCCACATATTAACTGAAAGTTGACAAAATAGTTTTTAAGTAAGTCAAAGTTCAGAAACCATTCCATTGTTGCTGTTCAGTCACTAAGTTGTGCTTGACTCCTTGAGACTCCATAGATAATGCCAGTCTCCTCTGTCCTTCACTATGTCGAGGAGTTTGCTCAAATCCATGCTCAAGTCAGGGATGCTATATAATTATCAAACCCTCTGTTGCACGCTTCTCCTTTTGTCTTCAATCTTTTGCACCATCAGGGTCTTTTCCAATGAGTTGGCTCTTTGTATCAGGGGGCCAAAGTATTGGAGCTTCGGCTTCAGCATCAGTTTTTCCAATGAATAGTCAGTGTTGATTTCCTTTAGGATTTACTGTTTTGATCTCCTTGCAGTCCAAGGGACTCTCAAGACTCTTCTCCAGCACCACAGTTAGAAAGCATAAATTCTTCAGGGCTCAGCCTTGTTTATGGTTCAGCTCTCACATCCATATATGACTACTGGAAAACCATAATTTGACTATATGGACCTTTGTCAGTAAAGTGATATCTTTGCTTTTTAATACACCGTCTATGTTTGTCATAGTTTTTCTACAAAGAAGCAAGTGTGTTTTTTTTTTTTTTTTAATTTCATGGCTGCAGTCACTGTCTTCAGTGATTTTAGAGCCCAAGAAAATAAAATTTGTGAAAGTTTCCATTTTTTCCCCTTCTATTTGCCATGAAGTGATGGTACCAGATGCTATGATCTTAGTTTTTTTGGATGTTGAGTTTCCAGCCAGATTTTTCACTCTCGTCAAGAGGCTCTTTAGTTCCTCTTCACTTTCTGCCATTAAAGTGGTATCATCTGTATATCTGAGGTTTTGATATTTCTCCTGGCCATCTTGATTCCAGCTTATGATTCATCCAGTCCAGCATTTCATATGATATACTCTCCATAAAAGTTAAATTAGTAGGGTGACAGTATACAGCCTTGTGGTACTACTTTCCCAATTTTACACTAGTACATTGTCCCATGTCCAGTTCTACTGTGCTCTGCTTGAGCACATACAGGTTTCTCAGGAGACAGGTAGGATGGTCTGATATTTACATCTCTTTAATTATTTTCCACAATTTATTGTGATCCATGCAGTCAAAGGATTTAGCATATTCAATTAAGCAGAAGTAGATTTTTTTTCTGGAATTCTCTTGATTTCTCTATGGTCCAGGGAATGTTGGTAATTTGATCTCTGGTTTCTCTGCATTTTCTAATCCCAGATTATACATCTGGAAATTCTAAGTTCACGTATTGATGAAGACTAGCTTGAAGGATTTTCAGTATAATCTTGCTAGTATGTGAAATGAGTGCAATTGTGCTGTAGTTTGAACATTCTTTGCCATTTCCCTTCTTTAGAATTAGAACGAAAACTGATTTTTTACAGTCCCATGGCCATTGCTGAGTTTTGTTGAGGTATTGAGTGCAGTACTTTTACAGAATCATCTTTTAGGATTTGAAATAGCTTGGCTGGAATTCCATCACCTCCACTAGGTTTGTTCATAGTAATGCTTCCTAAGGTCCACTTGACTTCATACTCCAGAATGTCTGGCTCTAGGTGAATGATTATCATGGTTATCACAGCCATTATGACCTTTTCTGTTTAATTCTTCTGGGTATTTTTGCTACTCCTCTTAATCTTTTCTGTTTCTGTTAGGTTTGTATTGTTTCTGTCCTAACTGTGCCCATCCTTGCATGAAATGTTCCCTTGGTATCTCTAATTTTTTTAAACAGATCTCCAGTATTTTCCATTCTGTTTCTTTGCATTATTCATTTGAGAAGGTCTTCTTGTCTCTCCTAACTGTTTTCTGGAACTCTGCATTCAATTGGGTGTATCTTTTCCTTTTACCTTTGCCTTTTGCTTCTCTTTTTTCCCAGCTATTGTAAGAGTTCCTCAGATACTTTACCTTCTTTCGTTTGTTCTTCTTTGGGATGGTTTTGGTCATTGCCTCCTGTACAAGGTTCTGAACTTCCATCTTCCGTACCCTGTTTTTTCTTCCATACAATGTTAAGAACTTCAAGTACTCTGTCTACCAGATCAGTCTGTTGAATTTACCCATCACCTCCACTGTGTACTCATAAAGGATTTGATTTAGGTCATATCTAAATGGCCCAGTGGTTTTACCTACTTTCTTCAACTGAAACCAAAGTTTGCATTACAAAGCTCATGATCTGAGCCATAGTCAACTCCATGTTTTATTTTTGCTGATTCTATAGAATTTCTCCATGTTTGGCTGCAAAGAATGTAATCAATCTGATTTCAATATTGACCATATGATGATGTCCAAGTGTAGGTCATCTCTTGGGTTATTGGGAAAAGGTGTTTGCTATGACTGGTGTATGGTCTTGAGAAAACTCTGTTAATCTTTGCACTGCTTCATTTTGTACTCCAAAGGCAAACTTTCCTGTTACTCTACGTATCTCTGGACTTCCTAATTTTGCATTCCAATCCCCTATGATGAATAGGATATCTTTTTTGGTTTTAATTCTAGAAGGTGTTTAGGTATTCATTGAACCAGTCAACTTCAGCTTCTATTGAACCAGTCAATAGTTGAGTTATAGACTTGGATTATTGCGATGTTGAATGGTTTGCCTTGGAAGTGGACTGAGATCATCCTGTCATTTTTGAGATTGTATGGAATTATTGTATTTCAGTCTCTTTCATTGACTGTGAGGGCTATTCCATTTCTTCTTAGGGATTCTTGCCCATAGTAGTAGATATAAAGGTCATCTGAATTAAATTTCCCTGTTCTCGTCCATTCAGTTCACCGATTCCTAAGATGTCCGCGTTCACTCTTGCCATCTCCTGCTTGACCATGTCCAATTTATCTTGATTCGTGGATCTAAAATTCCGGGTTCATATGTAATATTGTTCTTTACAGCATTGGACTTTACTTATCACCAGACCCATCACAACTACTTGTCATTTCTACTTTGGCCCAGCTGCTTCATTCTTTCTGGAGCTATTAGTATTGCCCTCTACTCTTCCCCAGTAGCACATTTGATATCTTCTGACTTTGATGTCTCATCTTCCATGTCATATCTTTTTGCCTTTTCAGACTGTTCATGGGGTTCTTGCAGCAAGAATACTGGAGTGGTTTGCCATTTCCTCCTCCAGTGGACAATGTTTTGACATAACTCTTCACTATGACCCATCTGTCTTAGGTAGCCCTACGTGAGATGCTTCATAACTTCATTGAGCTATTCAATCTCTTTCACCACAACAGGACTCCCTTAAGTGAGTCTAAATTGCCAAAATAATTTTTAATTATCTGGGAGAATCTAGTTCAGTATAAAAGGCTTTATTCTAACTAAATAAATGTTCTCTTTCTTGCCCCATTTTACCCCTCTTTAACTGTCACATAGTTTTAAAGTCTCAAAGCTTGCTTAACTGTTTTTCTTTTTATAACATCTTTGAGTTATTGAAATTATTATTTGACTTAAAAAGTAAGGGAAAATATATATATAAATTACTAATCACATATAGTCCCACCTCCCCTCCTATCTCCCTCCTCCAGCTAGTGAATGATTTGTGAACACTGGTATATTTATAAATATTTTAATGGATGAAAAATACATTATCCTATGGACATGTCATATTTAGTAGTTTGTCTATTGTTGCCCTTAAGGATTTAAGCTTTTACTAGTAGAGAATATCAGTAGCTTTAGTTTTTGCTGTCTCTATAGGATACATGTCTTAGAGAATGATCACTAGGTCAAAGGCTGTGAACTTTTCTTTTAAATCAAAGTTTAAAAACTGCTGAGTGAACTAAGTCAGAAAGAAAAACACATTAGTGCATATATATGGGATTTAGAAAGATGGTAATGATGACCCTGTATGTGAGACAGCAAAAGAGAAACAGAAATAAAGAACAAACTTTTGGACTCTGTGGGAGAGGGCGAGGATGGGATGATTTAAGAGAACAGCATTGAAACATGTATATTACCATGTTTGAAATAGATTGCCAGTCCAGGTTCGATGCATGAGACAGGGCCCTCAGGGCCAGTGCATTGGGATGACCCTGAGGGATGGGATGGGGAAAGAGGTGGTAGGGGGGTTCAGGATGGGGAACACATGTACACCCATGGCTGATTCATGTCAATGTATGGCAAAACCCACTACACTACTGTAAAGTAATTAGCCTCCAATTAAAATAAATTAATTAATTAAAAAAGAAAACCCTGCTAAGTAAGATGTCACAATATTAATACAGGGTGACACAATTTAGCCTGTAGTACTTCCTTATCCTGGAGAAGGTAGTGGCACCCCACTCTAGTACTCCTGCCTGGAAAATCCCAGGGACGGGGGAGCCTGGTGGGCTGCTGTCAATGGCGCCGCCAGGAGTCGAACACGACTGAGCGATTTCACTTTCACTTTCACGCACTGGAGAAGGCAAAGGCAACCCACTCCAGTGTTCTTGCCTGGAGAATCCCAGGGACGGGGGAGCCTGGTGGGCTGCCGTCTATGGGGTAGCACAGAGTTGGGCACAACTGAAGCGATTTAGCAGCAGCAGCAACTTCCTTATCCAGCCACCCCCACACATCACTCCCCACTTAGCCCGTGCTGTGCTCTGCTTCAGGCTAGCCTTCTGATGTGGAGCAGGGTTTAGCATCTTGCCCTCTAGTTATCCACTTTGCACTTTTACTTTTACTCTCTTCTCTGCTACCCATTAAGCTGTATATCCAAGATTGAAGATAGCAGAGGAGAAAGAGGGGGCAAGAGGCAAGAATATTTCTATTTAACTATTCTTGTCCATGGGCTTCTCATTTTGTGCAGTGGTAAAGAGCCCACCTGTCAATGCAGGAGACTCAAGAGACATGGGTTCAATCCCTTGGTCAGGAAGATCGCCTGGAGAAGAAAATGACAACCTGCTCCTGTATTCTTGCTTGGAATATCACATGGACAGAGGAGTCTGGCAGGCTAGAGTCCATGGGTTCATAAAGAGTTGGACACAACTGAACAACTGAACACACACACATTCTTGTCCAGAGTTGGCAGCTTCATCCTTAGATTTGACTAGTATTTAAAAATGATGAATTCTTTAATCGGATGCTTCAAAAGAACTCTTGGAGATTCACCACTCCCTCCCCATCCCCCATTGTACCACAATAGCAGCTTATACTAAGAGTGAGTGATATTTAGAAACAGTCAAGTGACACATGACCCCCTATACAGGGAGTCAGGTGATATTAAAGCCAACTAAAGACAGTAATGACTATGCCAAAGCCTTTGACTGTGTGGATCATAATAAACTGTGGAAAAATCTGAAAGAGATGGGAATACCAGATCACCTGATCTGCCTCTTGAGAAACCTATAAGCAGGTCAGGAAGCAACAGTTAGAACTGGACTTGGAACAACAGACTGGTTCCAAATAGGAAAAGGAGTATGTCAAGTTTTTATATCTTCACCTTGCTTATTTAACTTATAAGCAGAGTACATCATGAGAAATGCTGGGCTGGAAGAAGCACAAGCTGGAATAAAGATTGCCGGGAGAAATATCAATAACCTCAGATATGCAGATGACACCACCCTTATGGCAGAAAGTGAGAGGAAATAAAAAGCCTCTTGATGAAAGTGAAAGAGGAGAGTGGAAAAGTTGGCTTAAAGCTCAACATTCAGAAAATGAAGATCATGGCATCTGGTCCCATCACTTCATGGGAAATAGAGAAACAGTGGAAACAATGTCAGGCTTTATTTTTTGAGCTCCAAAATCACTGCAGATGGTGATTCCAGCCATGAAATTTAAAGACACTTACCCCTTGGAAGGAAAGTTATGACCAATCTAGACAACATATTAAAAAGCAGAGACATTACTTTGCCAACAAAGGTCCGTCTAGTCAAGGCTATGGTTTTTCCAGTGGTCATGTATGGATGTGAGAGTTGGACTGTGAAGAAAGCTGAGCGCCAAAGAATTGATGCTTTTGAACTGTGGTGTTGGAGAAGACTCTTGAGAGTCCCATGGACTGTAAGGAGCTCCAACCAGTACATTCTAAAGGAGACCTCTCCTGGGTGTTCATTGGAAGGACTAATGCTGAGGCTGAAACTCAAATACTTTGGCCACCCAATGCAAAGAGTTGACTCATTGGAAAAGACCCTGATGCTGGGAGGGATTGGGGGCAGGAGGAGACAGGGACAACACAGGATGAGATGACTGTATGGCATTACCTACTCGATGGACAGGAGTTTGGGTAAACTCTGGGAGTTGGTGATTGACAGGGAGGCCTGGCATGCTGTGATTCATGGGGTTGCAAAGAGTTGGACACAACTGAGCGACTGAACTGAACTCAAAGACAGTCTGCTTTTCATTATCATCCTCCTTCATCAGCCATTCTATGCAATGTGTTTTGTAAAGTATTTCTTTTTTCCTCCTTCTGAGTTCCAAACAGTTGCTCCCATTATTGCTGAACTGTGACACTAGATAGGAAATCTTCAGATTA
Source organism: Capra hircus (assembly GCF_001704415.2). Taxonomy (NCBI): domain Eukaryota; kingdom Metazoa; phylum Chordata; class Mammalia; order Artiodactyla; family Bovidae; genus Capra; species Capra hircus. The sequence continues at coordinate 102,914,051 of NC_030811.1, forward strand.
GCATATTTTTGTTAATTCTGCTTTAATAAACAGAAAATTGTTACTGAAATTATAGTTAACATGGAAGTTTCATTTGGAGTACTCCCATTTATACAGTCATCCCTAACACTCAGGCCCAGCACCATGCATGGATAAAAAGTTTATAAAATTTAGAAATTATTCAAGTTCTCTTTGGCTACAAGTTTTTGTCTTCTACTCCTGTGGTACTATGTTTTAACAGTACATTCAAAATTAAAACGATACTGCAGTGATTGCAAACATGAGCTTTTATAATTTTGGCATTCTATGTGCCGACTTGGAATTTTTATTTTTATCAACCTTTTGTCTGCATAGACATTTGAAAGCTGTTAGATTGGAACATTATTGCAATTGCTGCTTTTGTGTGTGTGTGTGATGTTCTTGCTAACTCTGAAATTTAGGATCTTTCAAGCTCATTATTATGTTTTAGACTTTTCCTAACTATTGGCATATCATTTCCTCATGTGAAAGACAAACCATTTGAGAATAAAACTAATAAGAGGGGTCTTAAATTATGTATATGTTAGTCACTTAGTTGTGTCTGCTTCTTTTGTGACCCCATGGACTCTAGCCCGCCATGCTGCTCTGTCTATGGAATTCTTCAGGCAAGAATGCTTGACTTGGTTGCCATTTCCTCCTCCAGGGAATCTTCCTGACCCAGGATTAAACCCAGGTCTCCAACATCACAGGCAAACTCTTTACTATCTAAGCCGCCGGGAAGCCCTTAAATTAAGTATGAGTGAAGGTAAATTGACAGACCTGGATATATATATTCTATTTAACATAGGAAGATACATTTTCTTGAAATCATTGACACATTCACAGAAGTTAGAGATAAAATACTACCATGTTTATATTTATTATTATGACTAAGTCAATATTTTAAAAATACATTGAAGTAATTAAATGCATTGATCTAAACAGTTATTAAAATGTATTGTCATTAAATTTCCCCTTTCCTTCATGTAATATTTACTCTATGTATTATTATGTTTTAATATTTTTATAGACGTGAATACACACACAATTCAATAAAAGATAAATTTTCTCTGGCTATATTTCTTTTCTAAACATTATATAATTTGTATAATTCTGTGATTTTTATTGAAAATATTTTTTTTCTTATGGAGATTTGGATTTTAAAATATTATCTGTTCCAAGTGTCAGCTATACTAGGCAAATCATTGGACTACACTTTACTTCAAGCAGGCAATGCATCTCCTTAATTTATTTGTGACTTCACCACAGCTTCTAGATACCTGGGGCTTACATCTATTTTTTCTTTTGTTTTGTTTTACTAGAGCAACATTATCCCTTCAGGTGCTCTTCTTTGACAAGATCTGTAATAAAACCAGGACAATTTAATCTGTTTATGTGTTGCTTCATGCTTACACTGGGGCTACAGAAACATGTATGCATTTTCTGTTTCACTTATCATACCAGAAAGAGTGTCCTATTAATTATTATTAAAATTTAGTGTAGTTGGAAGGAAAATGTTTTCAGCAATGACGTAAAAGTAACTCTGCTAATTTGTTTTAAAAAAGAGAGCTTTAATATATAGAATATTCTAAGGTGAGATGATGCAGCTTAGCTATCTTAGCTATATACCTAAGTAATATATATATATATATATGTGTGTATATATATATATATATCTTAGCTAGCTTATATATACATAAATAAATCCCAGTTTGTATACATATATATATATCCCAGTAACAAACAGAATGCCCATTCTTTCAATATGAAAATGATCCTACATCACTACTGTGCTCTTCTCCAGTAGGTTGTTCCATCAAAATGATGCAATACTGGGATCTAAATGTTTTTCTTCGCTATAGGTATATCAGTGGAATGACTGGATCAGACTTAGGCTTGGGCCATAGGACCCACACATACCCCCCAATACACAATCCATCCAAGGGCAGAGACTAACTCCCAACAAATGGATGGGAAACCAAGCAAATGTAAAAGCCTCATATGTAGTGATAATCTCTGGTGGAAAAGATTCTCACTCCTTTTTCCACTCCCATAGGTCCATTTACATGCCTTTCCTTAGGATTCCTTATAGTGGATCTTCTTTTTCTGTTCCTTCAAGGTCCATGAAAAAAATAGCTAAGTCATATTCTGCAGCTGCCAAAATCAATGTATATCTTCATCTCTGCCAGGAGGGCATGGCAAATACTCTTGCCTGGAGAATCCCATGGACAGGGGAAACTGGCAGGCTACAGTCAATAGGCCACAGAGTCAGACAGGACTAATGCAACTTAGCACACATGCACACATAATCTCATCTCAGGCCATATCTCCCACCAACTGAAATCAATTACCAGATGTAGCGCTTGAAGTTATGCTCACAGAAAGGATTTTCCCTCACCACTCTTTCATTGTCACCCTGAGTAGAGGGGAAGAGACATCTACAGTCTATTTTTGCATCACACAAACACATGAAACTATTTATCCATGAACCAGGTCAAGTATGATTCATTTTTCTCCATAGCCAGCTAGCTATGGAGATTCTCAATAAAGGGTGACAGTGCATTAGAGGCAAGTAACGTGAGGATTTGGGCCATGTGTTTGTGAAACAATTGCAATTCCTGGGCTGCTCAGACTCAGCCTCAAAGTTGCCATTCCAATATGCACTGGATTTCTGCTTTCAGCTGATCTTATGACTCAGTTGGTCTGATGATAACCAGCTATTTGGTGAGCACATCCAGTCTCAAAATTACTGAATATTATATTGTATGTTACTTGGTCTTCATGAACTGAACTGAACTGAATGTCCACTTTACGCACAGTGGAAAATTTTCTTCAAAAGATGGTATGGCCTTATTTTCAAAGCAGAAATAGAGACACAGATGTAGAGAACAAATATATGGATGTCAAGGAGGAAGTGGGGAGTAGGAGGAATTAGGAGATTGGGATGGCACATATATACTATTGATACTGTGTATAAAACAGATAACTAATGAGAACATACTGTATAGCACAGGGAAGTCAACTTAATGCATTGTGGTGAATTGAAGGGGAAGGTAATCCAAAAGGGAGGGCATGTATGTGTGCATATGGCTGATTCATCTTGCTGTACAGGAGGAACTAATACAACATTATAAAGCAACTATACTCCAGTAAGTTTTTGTTTGTTTGTTTGTTTTGTTTTGTTTTTTAAGATAACATGGTCACGTTCCAGAACTCCAAGGATATTCACTAAGATTCTGGTAGGATGGCTTTTCAGAGATTCTATATTTTATTTTTATCAACAGTGAATACCTTTAGCAAGTGAAATAGGCCAGTTTCAATGGATTCAGCCAAATGCACAACAGCTTGAACCTGCCACAAAGCTCTCTTTTGCTTTGGGGCCCACTCAAAATTAGAAACTTAGTTGAAATGATATCCCCAAATGTGTTACATATTTTATCTAAAATCCAAGAGACCCATTGTCCCTCCTGACTTGTGGGTTTCCCTGGTGGCTGAATTGGTAAAGAATCCAACTGCAATACAGTAGACCTGGGTTCAGTCCCTGGGTCAAGAAGATACCCTGGATAAGAAAATAGGAACCCACTCCAGTATTCTTGCATGGAGAAATATACGGACAGAGAAGCCTGGTGGGCTATAGTCCACATGATTGCAAGAGTGAGACACAACTTAGCAACAAAATGATCACCACCACTCCTTACTAATAGTAGAAGATGCAAAGTGCTATTAACTTGTTATTTTACTTGGGGGATTTGTTCTGGAATACCCCAGATCACTGGACATCTAAATTATCCCCATTATGGGAAGCCACTAAACTTTCTTCAGACTTATTTTCCACTATGTGACATTCATAAATCTTACTAGAACAATTAGAAAAAGTGGACTCTCTCTTACCAGGGTATAAGTAACATGATGATTTTAATTTAAAGTCCCCATTTGATGTTCTTGAGAATGTCCAGTCAAGTTTCCTGTGACTGTGTTGTGTGAGAGACTAAGAAAATTAACTTAACCCAGGGGTAAGATTATTAGTGTATAATGCTGATCTATTGTCTTGGGGATGTAGTCAGTCAATAGATTCTCTGGTCTTAATTTAAAAATCTATTTTGTTCTTGTTGTTTAGATGCTAAGTCATGTTTGACTCTTTTGCAACCCCATGGTCTCCTGCCAGGCTCCTCTGTCCTTGGGATTTCCCAGGCAAGAATATTGCAGTGAGCTGCCATTTTCTCCTCCAGGGCCTCTCCCTGGCCCAGAGACCAGAACCATGTCTCTTACATTGGTAGGTGGATTTTTTTACCACTAAGTTACCAGAGAAGCACAAAAAAAGAAAAAAAAAAAAGTCTGTTTTAGTACACCTATATCTTTAAGCTCACTGAGTCTTCTTAAGCGCAAAGACATCTCATTTGCTATGAGCGATTGTATATTCTAGCTTCAGTGAGATATCACAGAATCATGGTAAGAATGACTGCAGTTTTCTTCACAAGGATATTAAACCACAGGAAACCAGAGAATGTTTTCAAATCACTAAACTTTTACTAAGTCTTCTATTTTGCAACGCCTCCTTTCTAACCACCACTCTCGAAATCTATTGCTAGGCAAACTCACTAAAGCATTGATACAAGTTTTTCAGATCTGACAGCTCTTCTGAACATCAATTCTTTTCCTTGTAAAACACAAATAATACTTGTCTGGTTTGGTCAGGTTGAAATCTTATCAGTTTAAAAGTCAATAAAGGGAAAAAGTAGAAACAAATCCTAAAGACTTTCAAGTATTATTTTGAATGGAATTCACATGAAATAACCCCTGAAAGATTTTTTAAGCAAAGGAAGCTATTAGCTTCTTTCATGGAGATAGCAAAGTGAAATAGGAATATTCAAAGGCTCCAGGGAACACTGGATGCTTCAGATTTTTTATCCTATTCACTCAGGTGTCCTACAGCCAGGTGTCAATATACCTCCTTGTAAGGACCCTGATTCTGCCACAGAAAACTTGCTGAAGCAGTGAAAAAAGTCTCCAGTTCAATTATTTTCACAGTTAGCTCCTTACATCCAACTGCAGAAGAACAGAGTCCCTTAATACATTGTTACAGAGGAATACTGATTTTCACATCTTGCTCTGAGTTGGTAGTCAGCTGATTTAAGCGCACCATTTTCTTTCCTGAACACAATGAGGGCACTTTACTATGCAACTTCATAGCTCTTGTAATTATCATCGCCATCATATCTCTCAAAGTCTAGAGAGACTGCATAAACCAATTGGTGCCCTCCACTTGTCTTTCCAGTTTGCCACATGTGGTAAAGTCACAGTCTTTATGATGCTACTGCATTCAAGGAGTAATCCACCATGTCACTTATCTAAAGAAATTAGATCTTGGTTGCCACCTGCTGGGGAATTATCCAGTTCCATAATTTCATCCTGATATCTGCTTCTTAGGGACTTTTCTGACACCGCTATTCTGGTTTTCCCAGGAGATCTTATGGGGAGAATTTGAGTACAAGCAGTTTATTTGGGAGGTACAGAGTACACTGAGCTTCCCTGGTGACTCAGAAGTAAAGAATTAGCCTGAAATACAGGGGACTGGGGTTCGATCCCTGGGTGGGGAAGATACTCTGGAGAAGGAAATGGCAACCCACTCCAGTATTCTTGCCTGGGAAATCCCAAGGACAGAGGAGCCTGGCGGGCTACAGACTATGGAGTCACAAAAGAATCAAATAGGACTTAGCGACTAAGCAACATGGTAAGTCAGTAGGAAACTAGAGAAAGGAGACAGAAAGAGAAAGCTGCCAATAACCTGTGTGTTACTAAGCCAGCTTCATGGTGAACAGTAGCTTAATCCTAACAGGATATGGTGCAAAATACACACCCTTGAATCATTGTACCCAAGGAGAGAGAAAGCCCGAGTATTTATGTACCAACCCCTGAGAATCCTTGGGTATAGTCTAATTCTGGGGGTTGTCAACTTTCGAGCACTTTCAGCTGGTCACAAGTGCAAGAAAGACTCCCTTACACAATTGTGGAAAAGGTCTTTCCAACTGGCAGATGGAAGTTGGCAAAAATACAACACGGTGAGGTATGAAGAAAATACCTGGGAGAATAACAAAAAACTTTATGATTTGCCTTTCACAATTCAGATTTAATCCACTTGGTACTGATTTTGTATTCTTTTATGTAACATTTGGAACCAATTGTATTGAGTTGTTTTTTTTTTTTTTTCTCTTTCTTTTCTTTTCCTTTACTTTCCCTTTCCTGTTTTCCTTCCTTTCTTCCTCCCTCCCTCCCTTCCTTCTTAAACATTCTTTTAAGCTGTATTCTCAGATGGATGGCTAGTTGTTTCAGTAACATGTATTGAGAATTCCATCTTTTCCCACTCATCTGCAATACCACCTTGGCCATATACCATATGTCCAACTAAGACACATATTTGATATCAATATAAATAGTATTGTATTTTAAAGCTTTGTTTTCTAACTGTTTATTATAGGCCAACAAAATGTCAACTGGTTCTGCAAAATATTAATTGAGTATCTGACAGAAAGATTTTACTAATTCATTTGTAAGTTATTTTGATTTATATATATATATACACACACAAAAAAAATGATGCTCTCCTTGAATAATGAGATTTTTATTATTCCTTATTCTCTTCACATGGTTATGTTGGCTTACATGCTGACTAGAATTATTTTTAGTACTAATGCTAAATAGGAATGGTGATAGCAACCATTATTTGCTTATTTCTGCTCTCAAAGAAAAAGTTTTCTGTGTTTCACATTAATTATGATATTTGGTATCTAGTCCTGCCTCCCCTTTAATATGATGTTAACAAATATCTTTCTTACTATTTTTCTAAGAGTTTGCATTTGTTTACATCTTTAACACCTGTTGCATGTTATCAAGGATGGTTTCTGCATCTATTAAGATGCTCATGTGATTTTTGTTCTTTATTTTGTGATTGTCATAATATATAATAAATGGAGTTTACGTTCAGTAGGTAGGTCATGATACATCATATTCATTATGTTTTTGTTATGCGAATCATTTTGCCTCATTTCTTGAAGAAGGGAAGAGGGTTGCTGTTTATGTTCTGAGTGAGGATAAACCTTAAATATTGTTCTTTTCAGAGTTTGGAATCAAGGCAATGAAAGATGAGGAACCTGATCATTTTTTACCCTCTTATTTGAAATTGTTTACATAAGATTGGGATTATTTGTTCTCTCAAATTGAGAAATCATTGAAAAAAGTCATGGTGATATGAGCGTTTGTTTTTTTTTTCTTTTTTTAGCTACTGAATTATTTATTTAAAATATACAAGGTTCTTCATGTTCAACTATTTTTTTAATTGAGTTTGTAAATTGTATTTTCTAAGAATTTTTCATATAACATAGATTTTTCATTTATGGCTATGTCATTAATGAGCATCATTTATTTTACTAAAATTATTTTTTCATTTCACAATTTTATTCTTTTTTTTTGGTATGGGTTTTAAACAGACAGTAAGGTACACTTAAAATTATTATTAGTTAATTAATATGATAAAACAGGCATTTGAGATTTACTATTCTTGTACTGCCCACTGACTACAGGAAAATTGAAGGCTTTAAGTAAGTAGGAAATATTTTTATTATGTCAAGAAGGCCCAAGTTTTCTGAGCATTTTAGAACTGGAAAATAATTGTGAAATTTAAGAAGGTATTGGGAAATATGTCTGACAATAAACACTGAAAAGCAGCTAAGGTATAGAATTTGTTGTTAATAAGGGATGCACACTTGGTAGAGTGTGCTTATATGATACAAGCAACTGAAATATGAGGGATGATCAAGAAGATACATGTTGGAAAGGAATTTGAAATGTATTGGCTACAAAGTGCTCTCTCTCTCTCTTTGTCTCCTCAGTTTAATGGTGAAATTCCACAGGCACAAAAGAATTCAAAGAGGTGAAGTAAACCCTGTGGGAAAATAAGGCAGTTGTCATCTGCTGTATGGGAGGGCAATGGCTACCCTTGATAGGAGAGTGGAAAGTTAAGGGAAATACTTGGGGAAAGCTGGAGAAAGCTTTAAGAGATGGGCCTCACTGCCCTAAATAGTTATTGTAAGACACCTTGGAGTTACAGGAAGGAAAACAGAAGCACCAGTTATCACTGAAGGGCCCTTTGGAATAATCTGAGGAGAATCTTGGAGTCCAGCCCATGTAATTAAATTAGTCTTTGAAGGAACTGCTTTATACTTAGTTCCTCAGCTATGCACAAGTGATATTTTATTTCAGCTTTGTTCAGCCACTCGGTTGTGTCCAAATCTCTGCAACCCCATGGACAGCAGCATGCCAGGATTCCCTGTCCATCACAGGCTCCTGGAGCTTACTCAAACTCATGTCCATCAAGTCGGTGATGCCATCCAACCATCTTATCCTCTCTTGTCCCCTTCTCCTCCTGCCTTCAATCTTTTCCAGCATCAGGGTGTTTTTCAAATGAGTCAATTCTTGGCTTCAGGTGGCCAAAGTATTGGAGTTTCAGTTTCAACATCAGTCCTTCCAGTGAATATTCAGTACTGATTTTATTTAGGATGGACTAGTTGGATCACCTTGTAGTCCAAGGGACTCTCAGGAGTCTTCTCCAACACCACAATTCAAAAGCATCAATTCTTTGGTGTTCAGCTTTCTTTATAGTCCAATTCTCACATCCATACATGACTACTGGAAAAAAAACCTAGCTTTGACTAGATGGACTTTGTTGGCAAAGTAATGTCTCTGCTTTTTAATATGCTGTCTAGGTTATTCATAGCTTTTCTTCCAAGGAGCAAGCATCTTTCTATTTCATGCCTGTAGCCACCATTTGCAGTGACTTTGGAGGCCAAAATCTCTCACTGTTGCCACTGTTTCCCCATCTATTTGCCTAGAAGTGATGGGACTGGATGCTATGATCTCAATTATCTGAATGTTGAGTTTTAAGCCAACTTTTTCACTATCCTCAAGAGGCTCTTTAGTTCTCTGCTTTGTGCCATAAAGGTGGTGTCATCTGTATATCTGAGGTTATTGATATTTCACCTGGCAATCTTGATTCCAGCTTGTGCTTCACCCAGCCTAGCATTTCACATGACATACTCTGCACAGAAGTTAAATAAGCAGAGTGACAATATACTGATTGTCACTTCAGCCTTCCTGATTTGGAATCAGTCTGTTGGTCCATGTCTAGTTCTGTTTCTTCTTGACCTGTATACAGATTTCTCCAGAGGCAGTTAAGGTAGTCTGGTATTCCCATCTTTTGAAGAATTTTCCACAGTTTGTTGTGATCCACACAGTCAAAGGCTTTGGCGTAGTCAATAAAGCAGAAGTAGATGTTTTTTCTGGAACTCTCTTGCTTTTTCACTGGGTGTTGGCAATTTGATCTCTGCTGCTGCTGCTGCTAAGTCACTTCAGTCATGTCTGACTCTGTGTGACCCCATAGATGGCAGCCCACCAGGCTCTGCCATCCCTGGGATTCTCCAGGCAAGAACACTGGAGTGGGTTGCCATTTCCTTCTCCAGCACATGAAAGTGAAAAGTGAAAGTGAAGTCGCTCAGTCGTGTCCAACTCTTTGCGACCCCATGGACTGCAGCCTACCAGGCTCCTCCGCCCACGGGAGTTTCCAGGCAAGGGTATTGGAGTAGGGTGCCATCACCTTCTCTGGTTACTCTAAATTTTCTAAATCCAGCTTGAACATCTGGAAGTTCTCAGTTCACATACTGTTGAAGCTTGGCTTGGGGAATTTTGAGCATTACTTTGTTAGCATGTGAGATGAGTGCAACTGTGCGGTAGTTTGAACATTGTTTAGCTTTCCTCATACCTCATCTGGTAAAGAATCCACCTGCAATGTGGGAGACCTTGGTTCAATCCCTGGGTTGGGAAGAATACCTGGAGAAGGGAAAGGCTACCAACTCCAGTATACTGGCCTGAAGAATTCCATCGACTGTATAGTCCATGAGGTTGCAAAGAATTGGACACGACTAAATGACTTTCACTTCACTTGAGCATTATTTGGAATTGCCTTTCTTTGGGATTGGAAAGAAACTGACGTTTTCTAGTCCTGTGGCCACTGCTAAGTTTTCCAAATTTGCTGGCATATAGAGTGCACTACTTTCACAACATCATCTTGAATTTGCAATCTAAAGATTTCCTCTAAGGATTTGAAATAGCTCAACTGGAATTCCATCACCTCCACTAGCTTTGTTCTTAGTGATGCTTCCTAAGGCCCACTTGACTTCACATTCCAGGATGTCTGGCTCTAGGTGAGTGATCACACCATCATCGTTCTCTGGGTCATGGAGGTCTTTTATGTTCAGTTCTTCTGTGTATTCTTGCCACCTCTTCTTAATATCTTCTGCTTCTGTTAGATCCCTACCATTTATGTCCTTTATTGAGCCCATTTTTGCATGAAATGTCCCCTTGGTATCTCTAATTTTCTTGAAGAGATCTCAATTTTTCCCATTCTTTTGTTTTCCTCTATTTCTTTGTATTGATCACCGAGGAAGGCTTTCTTATCTCTCCTTGCTATTCTTTGAATCTCTGCATTCAAATGGGTTTATCTTTCCTTTTCTCCTTTGCCTTTAGCTTCTCTTCTTTTTTAAGCTATTTGTAAAGACTCCTCAGACAGCCATTTGCCTTTTGCATTTCTTTTTCTTGGGGATGGTCTTGATCACTGCCTCCTGTACCGTCTCAAGAAACTCCATTCATAGTTCTTCAGGCACTCTGTCTATCAGATCTAATCCCTTGAATCTATTTCTCACTTCCACTGTATAATCTTAAGAGATTTGATTTAGGTCATACCTGAGTGGTCTAGTGGCTTGGTTTTTTAAAAATAGGTTACATTTGATAAGTTTAGCTGTGTATGACTTAGAACAGGCTTTATCAGATAGCAAGGAATTGGAGGATTTTATATCTTTATTGGAATAATGAAATGTAGTCCTCAATCTGTCTTGTGTTAGCAAATTGTGGAGAGATCTTCTAAATAAATAATTTTTGTTGCTTATGATCCTGTCCAATTATTTTTTTAATTTAATTAATACATATTGCTTTCTGCTACTACTAATCTATCTTAATGATGTATGTTCTATCAATTCTGTGCAAAGAGGTGCACTGATAATACCGTGGTTGAGTCTATAATGAGAAATACATTAAAACATATTAGTTAGCCATAAACATACCTTCCTCTATATATTAATAGTTAGTTTAGGGGAGTGCACAGTCTATTACTTTATTCTAATACTCCAAATAGCCAAACAGGAATCTTAAAGGCCTGCCAGTTATGTAGATTACACTAAAATTCAATTGAACAGCAATTTATTAAGTGTGCCAGGAATTGAACTAGGCATTGAGGTACAAAACAATGTGCACAATCTTGATGTGCTAAACATAATTGATCAGATTTCCATTTCCTGTGGCCTGAATAGAGAAATGGAGGAGATCAAATAAACAGCCCCTGTGAAGAAACAAGGAGAAAAAATATCTGTGCAATTATATTTAGCAGACTATATAAAATCATTGCATAATTTGTGTCACATTCTGTTTGATTCTAAAATGAGATTGGAGTAGAGAAAAGGGAAAATGTTTTAAATGGCTGAGTTATTGTAGTTAAACAGGTACGATTGTCCTTATCCATCTCTAACTGCCTGAATATGAACTTTTAAATCTCTCTATATAGTTTATAAATATGTGCATTTTCTTCCTCTCTACATTTGGATGTTCCTTAATGTGTTTGACATGATATTTATATTTCTTTTTGCATATTCAGACTTAAAAACAAAAAAAACTATGTGTATGTTCCTGCATGCTTGTGATTCCAGTCACTATAAACATGACATTGTATATTTGCTGAACATAAAGTTTAAACCAGATTTTACTCTTAGGATGGCTGTATTGAAATAATCATGTGTTTAAGAAAACAATTAAAAATAAATATCACAAAATCTTTTTAAAGTGAGCATCTAATTTTAGACCAAACAATCTGATACTGCAAACAATTGGCCTGTAGGTTAATATATTTTGATACCACATTGTAACTCAGTAGCAATAAACTCAGCCTTGGAACAAAGAGGAAATTCAAATTCATTTAATTTTCTCAGTCCAAATATAGATCTCTTTGGGCAGACTGCCAGCAGTTTCCTTGGGTCAAAGAAAATAAATATTGCATCACTACTATCACAAAGACACAGAAACACAGCCAGTATTTTGAATACTGTACCTAGTGGCTTTTATTCAAATATTCAAATAAGCAGTATATTTTTTCTGTGGAGAATGAATCTCTCCTCTAATTAGAGTACAAAAAAATGTGATAGATATAATGCAAAATGTGACCATCTGCATTTATCTGTCTTGTCTTTTCTAGTTAGAACTCGCAGGTGTCTTTTAAACAATGATGAATTAGAAGGAAGGCTCTTCTTACTCACTTGTCTGTTAACTACCTTTATGATAATAATGCATTTGCATTTTTAATTTCCTCAGTTGTAAATGAGCACCTCTGAACCACTTCCTAATTATTTTACAATTTTCTTGTATTGTTCATTATTCTTGCTCTCTATTTACTAAATAAAAATGACTTTTCCTCTGAAGGGCATTTACAATTCATATTATACCAAACAGATCACTTGGTTCCGTGTAAGAAATAAGGAATAAGGGAAAACATAGAGACATAGCAGTGAACAAAAACAATTAAATGAACATACCTGTTCACAGCTACATATAGAACAGACTGTAGGACAGGATTTATAATCTGGTGTATTAGAAATCACACTTATTCACACACACACACATATATATATATACACACATGCACACATATTTATTTATATTGCCTCTAATGTGAGTATGAGTCACTATGTGTATGTAGTAATTGTGTGTACTTAATATATATATTCTCTATGAAAACAATTTTTAGTAAGCTTATCATTTATCTTCAAAGAGCCTATTCTTGTCAACATCCATTTATTACAGAGGGATGAATCAAGCTTTTGCGAAGCTTAAAGTTTAAACAATTTGAGGATTTGTCCTTTAGGAAAATAATAATAATAATAATAAAACTATGAATATAAAGTTAGGCATAAAGTTGAATATTTAATTAGAATACAAAAAGAAATTACAAAAAAATTTTACATTTAAAAATACTGACAAAAGGACACAGCAGAGGAATAGGACGGGGAGACCATTTTCTCCCCCACAAATTCATCAAAAGATCATTTCAACACTGAGTAAATTCCACAAAACAACTTCTGAATGCTGGCAGAGGACATCAGGCACCCAGAAAAGCAGCTCATTGTCTTCAAAAACAGATGTTTTATCAACGGTGTGGTATATAAGGAGAAATCTTGAGACTACTATAAAAATAAAACTGAAAACCAGAAGCAGGAGGCTTAAGTCCAAATCCTGAGAACATCAGAGAACTCCTGACTCCAGGGAACATTAATTGATAGGAGCTCATCAAACGCCTCCATACCTACACTGAAACCAAGCAACACCCAAGGGCCAACAAATTCCACAGCAAGACATACAAGGCAAATTCTCCAGCAACACAGGAACACACCCCTGAGCTTCAATATACAGGCAGCTCAAAGTTACACCAAAACCATAGACATCTTATAACTCATTTCTGGAAACTTCATTGCACTCCAGAGAGAAGAAATCCAGCTCCACTCACCAGAACTCCGACACAAGCTTCCTTAACCAAGAAACCTTGACAAGCCACTGATACAACCCCACCCACAGTGAGCAAACTCCATAATAAAGAGAACTCCACAAATTACCAGAATACAGAAAGGCCACCCCAAATGCAGTAATATAACCAAGATGAAGAGACAGAGGAATACTCAGGTAAAGGAACAGGAGAAATGCCCACCAAACCAAACAAAAGAGGAAGAGATAAGGAATCTACCTGATAAAGAATTCCAAATAATGATAGTGGAAATGATCCAAAATCTTGAAATCAAAATGGAATCACAGATAAATAGCCTGGAGGCAAGGATTGAGAAGATGCAAGAAAGGTTTAACAAGGACCTAGAAGAAATAAAAAAGAGTCAATATATGATGAATAATGCAATAAATGAGATCAGAAACACTCTGGAGGCAACAAATGGTAGAATAACAGTGGCAGAAGATAGGATTAATGAAGTAGAAGATAGAATGGTAGGCATAAATGAATCAGAGAGGAAAAAAGGAAAACGATTAAAAGAAATGAGGATAATCTCAGAGACCTCCAGGAAAATATGAAACGCTCCAACATTCGAATTATAGGAGTACCAAAAGAAGAAGACAAAAAGAAAGACCATGAGAAAATCCTTGAGGAGATAATAGTTGAAAACTTCCCTAAAATGGGGAAGGAAATAATCACCCAAGTGAAAGAAACCCAGAGAGCCCCAAACAGGATAAACCCAAGGCAAAACACCCCAAGACACATATTAATCAAATTAACAAAGATCAAACACAAAGAACAAATATTGAAAGCAGCAAGGGAAAAACAACAAATAAAACACAAGGGGATTCCTAAAAGGATAACAGCTGATCTTTCAATAGAAACTCTTCAGGCCAGGAGGAATGGCAAGACATACTTAAAGTGTTGAAAGAAAATAACCTACAGCCCAGATTACTGTACCCAGCAAGGATCTCATTCAAATATGAAGGAGAAATCAAAAGCTTTACAGACAAGCAAAAGTTGAGAGGCTTCAGCACCACCAAACCAGCTCTCCAACAAATCCTAAAGGATATTCTCTAGACAGGAAACACAAAAAGGGTGTATAAACCTGAACCCAAAACAATAAAGTAAATGGCAACAGGATCATACTTATCAATAATTGCCTTAAACATAAATGGGTTGAAGGCCCCAACCAAAAGACAAAGACTGGCTAAATGGATAAAAAAACAAGACCCCTATATGTGTTGTGTAGAGACCCACCTCAAAACAAGGGACACATACAGACTGAAAGTGAAGGGCTGGAAAAAGATATTCCACGCAAATAGAGACCATAAGAAAGCAGGAGTAGCAATATTCATATCAGACAAAATAGACTTTAAAGCAAAGGCTGTGAAAAGAGACAAAGAAGGACACTACATAAGGATCACAGGATCAGTCCAAGAAGAAGATATAAAAATTACAAATATATATGCATCCAACATAGGAGCACCACAATATGTAAGACAAATGCTAACAAGTATGAAAGGGGAAGTTAATAAAATGCAATAATAGTGGGAAACTTTAATACCCCATTCACATCTATGAATAGATTAACTAAACAGAAAATTAACAAAGAAACACAAACTTTTAATGATACAGTAGGCCAATTAGACCTAATTGATATCTATAGGACATTTCACCCACAAACAATGAATTTCACCTTTTTCTCAAGTGCTCATGGAACCTTCTCCAGGATAGATCACATCCTGGGCCATAAATCTAGCCTTGGTAAATTAAAAAAAAAAAAAAAAAATTGAAATCACTCCAAGCATCTTTTCTGACCATAATGCAGTAAGATTACATCTCAATTACAGTAGAAAAACTATTAAAAATTCCAACATATGGAGGCTGAACAACACGCTGCTGAAAAACCAACAACTCACAGAAGAAACAAAAAAAGAAATCAAAAGATGCATAGAAATGAGTGAAAATGAAAACGCAACAACCCAAAACCTGTGGGACACTATAAAGGCAGTACTAAGGGGAAAGTTCATAGCAATACAAGCATACCTCAAGAAACAAGAAAAAGTCAAATAAATATCCTAACTCTACACCTAAAGCAACTAGAAAAGGAAGAAATGGATAACCCCAGGGTTAGTAGAAGGAAAGAAATCTTAAAATTTAGGGAGGAAATAAATGCAAAAGAAACAAAAGAGACCATAGAAAAAATCAACAAAGCCAAAAGCTGGTTCTTTGAAAGGATGAATAAAATTGACAAACCATTAGCCAGACTCATCAAGAAACAAAGGGAGAAAAATCAAATCAATAAAGTTAGAAATGAAAATGGAGAGATCACAACAGAAAACACAGAAATACAAAGGATCATAAGAGACCATTATCAGCAATTATATGCCAATAAAATGGACATTGTGGAAGAAATGGACAAATTCTTAGAAAAGTACAACTTTCCAAAACTGAACCAGGAAGAAATAGAAAATCTTAAGAGACCCATCACAAGCATGGACATTGAAACTGTAATCAGAAATCTTCCAACAAACAAAAGCCCAGGTCCAGATGGCTTCACAAGTGAATTCTACCAAAAATTTAGAGAAGAACTAACACACCTATCCTACTCAAACTCTTCCAGAAAATTGCAGAGGAAGGTAAATTTCCAAACTCATTCTATGAGTCCACCATCACCTTAATACTAAAATCTGACAAAGATGCCACAAAAAAGAAAATTACAGGCCAATATCACTGATGAACATAGATGCAAAAATCCTTAACAAAATTCTAGCAATCAGAATCCAACAACACATTAAAAAGATCATACACCATGATCAAGTTGGCTTTATCCCAGGGTTGCAAGGATTCTTCAATATCCGCAAATCAATCAATGTAATTCACTACATTAAGAAATTGAAAAGTAAAAGCCATATGATTATCGCAATAGATGCAGAGAAGGCCTTTGACAAAATTCAACATCCACTTATGATTAAGAAAAAAAAAAAAAAAAACCTCTCCAGAAAGCAGGAATAGAAGGAACATAACTCAAAATAATAAAAGCTATATATGACAAACCCACAGCAAACATTATCCTCAATGGTGAAAAATTGAAAGCGTTTTCCCTAAAGTCAGGAACAAGAAAAGGGTGCCTACTTTCACTGCTACTATTCAACATAGTTCTGGAAGTTTTGGTCATAGCAGTCAGAGCAGGAAAGATATAAAAGGAATCCAAATTGGAAAAGAAGAAGTAAAACTGTCACTGTTTGCAGATGACATGAGGCTCTACACAGAAAACCCTAAAGACTTCACCAGAAAATTAATAGAGCTAATCAATGAATATAGTAAAGTTTCAGGATATACAATCAACACACAGAAATCCCTTGCATTCCTATACACTAATAATGAGAAAGTAGAAAATGAAATTAAGGAAACAATTGCATTCACCATTGCAACGAAAAGAATAAAATACTTAGGAATATATCTACCTAAAGAAACTAAAGACCCATATAGAGAAAACTACAAAACACTGGTAAAATAAATCAAAGAGGACACTAATAGATGGAGAAATATACCATGTTCATGGATCAGAAGAATCAATATAATGAAAATGAGTATACTACCCAAAGCAATCTACAGATTCAATGAAAGCCCTATTAAGCTACCAGAGATATTTTTCACAGAGCTAGGACAAATAATTTCACAATTTGTATGGAAATACAAAACACCTCAAATAGCCAAAGCAATCTTGAGAAAGAAGAATGGAACTGGAGGAATCAACTTGACTGACTTCAGGCTCTACTACAAAGCCAGAGTCATCAAGACAGTATGGTACTGGCACAAAGACAGACATATAGATCAATGGAACAAAATAGAAAGCCCAGAGATAAATCCACAAACTTATGGACACCTTATCTTCGACAAAGGAGGAAGAATATACAATGGAATAAAGACAGTCTCTTTAACAAGTGGTACTGGGAAAACTGGTCAACCACTTGTAAAAGAATGCAACTATATCACTTTCTAACACCGCACACGAAAATAAACTCAAAATGGATTAAAGATCTAAATGTACAACCGGAAACTATAAAACTCCTAGAGGAGAACATAGGCAAAACACTCTCCAGCATAAATCACAGCAGGATCCTCTATGATCCACCACCCAGAATTCTGGAAATAAAAGCAAAAATAAACGAATGGGATCTAATTAAAATTAAAAGCTTCTGCACAACAAAGGAAACTATGAGCAAGGTGAAAAGACAGCTTTCGGAATAAGAGAAAATAATGGCAAATGAAGCAACTGACAAACAACTAATCTCAAAAATATACAAGCAACTCCTGCAGCTCCATTCTAGAAAAATAAACGACCCAAACAAAAAATGGGCCAAAGAACTAAATAAACATTTTTCCAAAGAAGACATACAGATGGCTAACAAACACATGAAAAGATGCTCAACATCACTCATTATCAGAGAAATGCAAATCAAAACCACAATGAGGTACCATTGCACACCAGTCAGAATGGCTGCCATCCAAAAAGTCTACAAGCAATACATGCTGGAGAGGGTGTGGAGAAAAGGGAACCCTCTTACACTGGAGGTGGGAATGCAAACTAGTAGAGTCGCTATGGAGAACAGTATGGAGATTCCTGAAAAAAACTGGAAATGGAGCTGCCTTATGACCCAGTAATCCCACTGCTGGGCATACACACCGAGGAAACCAGAATTGAAAGAGACACGTGTACCCCAATGTTCATCGCAGCACTGTTTATAATAGCTAGGACATGGAAGCAACCTAGATGTCCATCAGCAGATGAATGGATAAGAAAGCTGTGGTACATATGCACAATGGAGTATTATTCAGCCATTAAAAAGAATACATTTGAATCAGTTCTAATGAGGTGGATGAAACTCGAGCCTATTATACAGAGTGAAGTAAGTCAGAAAGGAAAACACCAATACAGTATACTAACACATATATATGGAATTTAGAAAGATGGTAACGATAACCCTGTGTCCAAGAAAGCAAAAGAGACACAGATGTATAGAACAGAGTTTGGGACTCTGAGGGAGAGGGAGAGGGAGGGATGATTTGGGAGAATGGCATTGAAACATGTATAATATCATGTAAGAAACAAAACACCAGTCTAGGTTCAATGCATGATACAGGATGCTTGGGGCTGGTGCACTGGGATGAACCAGAGAGATGGTATGTCGGGGGAGATGGGAGGGGGTTCAGGATTGGGAACTCGTGTATACCCATGGCAGATTCATGTTGATGTATGGCAAAACCAATACAGTCTTGTAAATTAAAATAAAGTTAATAGAAAAAAAAAAGAAAAAATATACTGACAAATATCAGCAAAATCACGAAAATCAGTAAATTATGATAAAAATTATAAAAAAAATTTTACATTAAGGAAAAAAAGAAGAAATTTAGCCTTTTTTCTTAGATTGATCATAAAGTGTTCATCACTGATATTCTGATGGAGTTTAATGATAACTGAGGCCTGCATTTATAGGTTTATGCATTGAATGATTATAAGCTTTTTTCAGACATCTCTTGTCTCACATGTTTCAAACTTCAGTTATTACCACCCTCATATTCCAAGTACCAGACCCATAGAACATGTTCATTGTCCAATGGTTCTTTATGCATGACAAGATCTGAAACTGAAGCTTCATACTTAATGAAAAAATTGCCTCTGGATATGGAGGAGGTTATAGTTTAAATATCAAGCCACACCTCAAATAGCAAGTACTATAAAGTGCTTTTAGCAATAAACTAGTATATAAGTTGTACATTTAGCTAGTCACCCTCCAGGAAAGAATTAAATGTCTGTGTGGTACATGCTCATTGTCTAAGATCCCTTCCTCCTTAGCAGTAAGCTATAACTAGAAAACAGTTGAGATTATATGCAGACTCATCAAGGATACATGTTTAATGTAATTTAAACCTAATTATATTCATAAACCAATTCAATGATAAACTTTTATTTTCCTGTATTGCCTTTTATTATTCTACCTTTATAATCATAACTAAGGGAAAAATATATGTGACATCTTTTTTTCTGAACATGGTAACATGATTTCTGCACATACTTTGAAATGTCTTATCTACTAAATATAAGTTGTAATTTTATATACTGTACCAATTAGATTTACATTTTTTGTGATCTATCACACTCAAATTTCATGAGTAAACACTGCAGAGATTCTTATGTTATTTTAAAAGAGTATTAATTTTTATTATCTAATTTTTTGGCTTAAACTATGATTTTTTCCTAACTACTAACCTTTCATACTTAGCTAAATGGTTTCTTTTGGCAACACATAATTATGAAGCCTTCAGTACCAAAAAAAAAAAAAAAAAAAAAAAGCCTTCAGGCTTCCCTGGTGGCTCAGAGGTTAAAACGTCTGCCTCCAATGTGGGAGACCCGGGTTCCATCCCTGGGTAGAGAAGATCCCCTGGAGAAGGAAATGGTAACCCACTCCAGTATTCTTGCCTGGAGAATCCCATGGACAGAGGAGCCTTGTGGGATACAGTCCACGGGGTTGCAAAGAGTCAGACACGACTGAGCAACTTCACTTCACTTCACTTCACTTCACTTCAGTACAAAATAGGGCTTCCCTGGTGGCTCAGACAGTAAAGAATCTGCCTGCAATGCTGGAACCCAGGTTCAATCCCTGGATGAAGAAGATCCCCTGGAGAAGGGAATGGCAACCCACTCCAGTATTTTTGCCTGGAGAATTCCATGGACAGAGGAGCCTGGCAGACAGTCTCCTACAGTATGCGGGGCCACAAAGAATCAGACACTACTGAGCAAATCTCTGTCTTCTCTCACTACAAAATAAGTTTTCTTCTAAGAATCCTACACTTGATCTTAGCCAAAAGGCCAAGAAGCAATCTGCTAAGAATGCAATGAGAAAAATAAATTTCTCATGCTTTCGATGTTTTTATATTAAGATCTATGAGTTCAGTTCAGTTCAGTCGCTCAGTCGTGTCCGACTCTTTGCGACCCCGTGAATTGCAGCACGCCAGGCCTCCCTGTCCATCACCAACTCCCGGAGTTCACTCAGACTCACGTCCATCGAGTTATTGATGCCATCCAGCCATCTCATCCTCTGTCGTCCCCTTCTCCTCCTGCCCCCAATCCCTCCCAGCATCAGCCACAGCTGGGTATTATAGTTACATTAAAAATAGTTGCTCTTTGAGTTTTTCTTTTTAGTGATTCCTTATACGTGATATTTTTCTTATTCAGAAGTGTCTATAGGACTTGAGAAATTAGTATTGTTTTAATGGGAAGGTAAAACTTTAAATGTAAATATTTAGATAAGTTAGATTATGTTTAATTTGACTTCCCAAATTGGTTCTTGGAGCCCAATCAGATGTTATAGTTTGGTTATTGGTAGTCTTCAATTTGTTTTGTTAAGAAAGGAAAAAAAAATATGCCAAACAAATTAAACAGCAAAGTTAGGGCTTGAAAATAGTGTCCCTTGTCTCAGTTGAACAAAATTGAGTAAAAGAATATGATGGAAGCTACTCTAATGGAGGTTTTAAGGCCATGAAAGAGAGGCAAAGCAAAAAGTGGAATAATATCATAAGCTGTATGGAAACTTCATTTTCCCACAGTAGTGCCCATACAGGAGAGCTGCAAAGGTGAATTGTGATGAGGAACCATATTATCTTTCTTTTTCTGATAACAGCTTGGTAAAAGACTTAATAATATCATCATGCTAATAGCAACCATAAAGAAACTGCAAGAAGATGTAAATAGATATTTCTCCAAAGAACACATAGAGATGACCACATGGTACACATAAAGATGCTCAACATTGCTAATTATTAGAGAAATGTAAATCAAAACTACAATGAGATATCACCTCAGACCAGTCACAATGACTGTCATTAAGAAAACCACAATACATGCTGGAGATGCTATGGAGAGAAGGGAACCCTCCTCACTGTTGGTAGACAGTAAATTGGTAGCACTATCATGGAGAAAAGTATATAGGCTTCTTAACAAGTTAAAAACAGAGCTACCACATGATCCTACAACCCCACTCCTGGGCATATATCCAGGGAAACATGGTCTGAATGGATATATACACCGCAATGTTCATTGAAACGCTGTTTACAAGAACCAAGACATGGAAGCAACCTAAACATCTACCAATAAAGGACTGGATAAAGAAGATGTGATACATATATACAATAGAATATTACTCAGCCATTACAAAAAGACATAATGTCATTTGCAGTAACATGGATAGATCTAGAGATTGTCATACTAAGTGAAGTAACTTAGACGAGAAAGAAAAATATTCTGAGATCTAAAAAGAAATAATATAAATGAACTTATATATGAAACAGACCTTCAGACTTAGAAAATAAATTTATGCTTATCAGACAGGAAGCATGGGTGAGGAAGGGGTAGTCAGGGATTTGGTGATTGACATATACAAACTGCTATATTTAAAATGGATAAACGGCAAGGACCTACCATATAGCACAGAGAACTTTGCTTAATATTATATAATAGCCTAAGTGGGAAAATAATTTGAAAAAGGATAGGTATGTGTGTGTGTGTGTATGTGTGTGTGTGTGCGTGCATGTATCTGTATATGTACGTATACATATGCTGCGCTCTGCTGTGCTTAATCGCTCTCATGTCTGACTGCCACCCCATGAGCTGTAGCCTACCCAGGGTCCTTTGTCCATGAGAATTCTCCAAGGCAAGAATACTGGAGTGGGTTGCCATGCCCTTCTCCTGGGCATCTTCCCAAGATCTCCAACATTACAGGCAGAGTCTTTACCTTCTGAGCCACCAGCAAAGCCCATATATATATCAACTGCATCAATTTGCTGTACCTGAAACTATCATAACATTGTTAATCAACTACATGAATTACAAAATAAAAAAACTTAAAAAAAAAGGAAAAAGAAAATCTGACACCTATCTAAATAATTCAGACTTTGCTGAGCCCACTGAAAATATCTATATTCAACAGCAATCTCTGCAATAACTCAGGACACTTTCCAGCCCCTAAACAGAGATTGAAATCCTCGAAGAGAAGGAAGAAGTGAAGGATAAAGCCCTCATAGCCTATGCTTGGAAGTGACTTGCAAATAGCAAAGCTCCTGTTGGTGCATGATGTAGTATGGAAACTTGCATATGGTTATAACTGAATAAGGTTATTCAGTTAAATTTGAGCTCAGAACTTGGAGTAGGTTAAATTACTGCTGTCATATGCCTCACCATATCAGTTCAGTTCAGTTCAGTTCAGTCCCTCAGTCGTGTCCTACTGTTTGTGACCCCATGAATCACAGCACGCCAGGCCTCCCTGTCCATCACCAACTCCCAGAGTTCACTCAGACTCACGTCCATTAAGTCCGTGATGCCATCCAGCCATCTCATCCTCTATTGTCTCCTTCTTCTCCTGCCCCCAATCCCTCCCAGCATCAATGTCTTTTCCAATTAGTCAACTCTTCACATCAGGTGGCCAAAGTACTGGAGTTTCAGCTTTAGCATCATTCCTTCCAAAGAAATCCCAGGGCTGATCTCTAGCAGAATGGACTGGTTGGATCTTCTTGAAGTCCAAGGGACTCTCAAGAGTCTTCTCCAACACCACAGTGCAAAAACATCAATTCTTCGGTGCTCAGCCTTCTTCACAGTCCAACTCTCACATCCATACATGACTACTGGAAAAACCATATCACAACTATGCAAATTATTCAGTCAACAGAAATTATTCAACATCTTTGGGTACAAGGTCGAATGATGAAACATGCCAAAGTATAGTTCAATCCCAATTAAATCAAAGGCCAGGGTTTAGTAATCTCAATTATTAAAATTTCACCAAGAGGAACAAAAATAAACAAAATTCATATGAACCACTTAAATGGAAGCATGGACTTCTAGACTCTCGAATTTAGCATGTGTCTTAGATGCTATGTTGGAAAATACATACTGCACATGCAAATCTTTAAATCAACCCAGGCAATTTGTTCCTACTTCTTAGAGAAGTTACTCAATTATTGCTGAGCTAGAATTAGTTTTTTTTCTTTTAAAATGAATAGTATATACTTACTTCTAACTTTATTTATTTATTTTTTAATTTTAAAATCTTTAATTCTTTTTTTTAATTTTTTTAAATTTATTTTTTTATTTTTTAAATTTTAAAATCTTTAATTCTTACATGCGTTCCCAAACATGAACCCCCCTCCCACCTCCCTCCCCATAACATCTCTCTGGGTCATCCCCATGCACCAGCTCCAAGCATGCTGTATCCTGCATCAGACATAGACTGGCGATTCAATTCTTACATGATAGTATACATGTTAGAATGTCATTCTCCCAAATCATCCCACCCTCTCCCTCCCTCTGAGTCCAAAAGTCCATTATACACATCTGTGTCTCTTTCCCTGTCTTGCATACAGGGTCGTCATTGCCATCTTCCTAAATTCCATATATATGTGTTAGTATACTGTATTGGTGTTTTTCTTTCTGGCTTACTTCACTCTGTATAATCGGCTCCAGTTTCATCCATCTCATCAGAACTGATTCAAATGAATTCTTTTTTACGGCTGAGTAATACTCCATTGTGTATATGTACCACAGCTTTCTTATCCATTCATCTGCTGATGGACATCTAGGTTGTTTCCATGTCCTAGCTATTATAAACAGTGCTGCGATGAACATTGGGGTACATGCGTCTCTTTCAATTTTGGTTTCCTCGGTGTGTATGCCCAGAAGTGGGATTGCTGGGTCATAAGGTAGTTCTATTTGCAATTTTTTAAGGAATCTCCACACTGTTCTCCATAGTGGCTGTACTAGTTTGCATTCCCACCAACAGTGTAGGAGGGTTCCCTTTTCTCCACACCCTCTCCAGCATTTATTGCTTGCAGATTTTTGGATCGCAGCCATTCTGACTGGTGTGAAGTGGTACCTCATTGTGGTTTTGATTTGCATTTCTCTAATAATGAGTGATGTTGAGCATCTTTTCATGTGTTTGTTAGATAAAATCTTTAATTCTTACATGCGTTCCCAAACATGAACCCCCCTCCCACCTCCCTCCCCATAACATCTCTCTGGGTCATAATATTCTGACACTTATTCTGTTTTCTAAAACTTCACTCCATGGGTAGCACTTGTCTTCTAGATCTGTGGTCCTTTCCTTTCTTTGTCTTTGCTGACATTCTGAACAGATTAAATACATATTTGAAATAGTCCAATAGGCATAGCTAGATTTTTTAATGTGTTTTGGCATAAAAGATATTGTCCACAAAACATCTACTATTACCTCAAACTAAATCTCTTCCTTTTCCAACATGTCTTTATTTTCCATTGCTGTGGAGACCTGCTACTCTCTATGAGACATCATCTTGAATATGTGAAGATATATTTTATGCCACCAGACCTAAAACTTTTTTTTATTTTATGTGAAATATGATAATATTGTTGTTGCTTAGTTGCTAGGTCATGTCTGACTCTTTTGCAACCCCATGGACTGTAGATCATCTGACTTCTCTCTCTGTGGGATATTTCAGGCAAGAATACCAGAGCGGGTTGCCATTTCCTTCTCCAGGAGATCTTTCCAGGCCAGGAATTGAATCCTCATCTCTTGCATCTCCTGTATTGGCAAGCAGACTCTTTACCACTGAGTCATCTGTGAAGCCCATAACAATATGAAGGGACGTATAATGAAAATAATTTAATGTGCTCTTGGTCCTGAAATTGAATTTAAGTAAATCACCTTATTAAATTTTAACCATGTGCACATTTCCACACTAGATTATGTACCACATGAGTATCACCATTTGTATGTGACTATTTACAATTATTCTCTTTTCCAGAATGTACAACTCAGATTCCTTCAATAACATTTCATATCTCAGGTTACTTACTCATCTTCATAGTGATTACTTTTCTCATGGCAAAGAATAATTATGAGATCTAATTGACACTAAGCACTGATAAAGATCAAAGATGGCTAGTTTCACTTCTTGGTCTCTAGGAACTTACAACCAAGTGAATGGTAGATAGAGATGGAGGATCCAGAGACCTTCTGTGATTAAATATGTTTTAAAAGGAAGCTAATGGAAATAAGGAAGCAGGTTTACCATATGTGTATCTGGAAGAATATCCAGACAGAGGAACAACAGGTGCAAAGGCTCTAAAGCAGGAACCCTAAAGGAAGGAGTTTTTGAGAATCTGGGATAGAGCAAGCAAGCTTTGTGGGGAGATGGAAAGAGTTAGGATTAGACTCCGTCAGGTTAAAGAATTAAAGCAACTACCAAAGTGCCACTACTACATCTTTTAGCTACGATTTTTCATCTATACTCCATGGCTTTTCAGTTTGCATGTGTGACAGGGATTGGGGAACTGGAGTGGTGTGGGGTTTCAAAAATTGCATGTGAACAATAGTGTAATTTCTTAGACTGTTATTTGATTGGAAGTTTAGCAATTATAGCTTTAAATTTAAAAAAAAAAACAAAAATAACATGATACAAATATAATATTGTATTTACTGGTACTTTTCAAATTTGATGTGCACACAAATCACCTGAAGATCTTTAAAAAACAGATTAGGATTCAATACGCTTGAGATTTGTATTTCCAACAAAGTCCCATATTATGCTGAGACTGCAGGTCCAAATTCATATTTTGAGTTGAAAGTTTTACAATACAATATTTATAGTATGGTTGTTCTAGCAGTCAAGTACAGATGTGAGAACTGGACAGTAAAAAAGGTTGAGCACTGAAGAATTGATACCTTCGAACTGTGGTGTTGGAGAAGACTCTTGAGAGTCCCTTGGACAGCAAGGAGATCAAACCAGTCAGTCCTAAGGAAATCAACCCTGAATATTCATTGGAAGAACTGATGCTGAGGCTCCAATACTTTGGCCATTTGATGTGAAGTGGAAAAGACCCTGATGCTGGGAAAGATTAAAGGCAGGAAAAGAAGGGTACGACAGAGGATGAGATGGCTGGATGGCATCACTGATTCAATGGACATGAGTTTGAGCAAACTCTGGTAAATAGTGAAGGATAGGGAAGCCTGGCCAGCTGCATTCCATGGTGTTGCGAAGAGTCAGACATGACTGAGCAAATGAACAACAATAGTATTTCTTAGGACAAAAATTAAAATACTTGCAGGAGAACACTATGGAGTAATTTCACAAACCCCAGGCTATGTACATGTTTCTGTATTTTTTCCTCTAGAGATTTAACACCTGTGATTTGGACTTCACCCACTAGATAGTAATAGTGCACACATTCAGTCAATTACAATACACAGATCACCAAATCAGCTCTATAATGCAGGGCTGCAGAAGAAACAGTAGCCAACTAACCTGTCCTTATGAGCTATTTTTAAAGAGCCAAATTTGCTGTCTTAATTTAAAAATGTGTGTATGTGTGCTTAGTTGCTCAGTCGTGTTGGACTCTTGCAACCCCAGAGACTGTAGCCTGCCAGGATCCTCTGTCCATGGGATTCTCCAGGCAAGAATACTGCAGTAGGTTGTCATTTTCTTCTCCAGGAGATCTTCCAGACCCAAGAATTGAACCTAGGTCTCCTGCATTGCAGAAAGATTCTTTACCAACTGAGATATGAGGGAAGCCCTAATTTAAAAAGAAGAGTTGAAAAACCAGTTCTTCAAAAGAGGCATTTCAGAAATTATATTAGTATCTATAAGTAATGAAAAGAACAAGTACCTATTGACAGCCTTCTATAGAAGCAATCATTATTAACTCTATTAAAAAAATCTGAGTTGGTAGAATGACTCTGTTGTCATGGCATGAAACCAACACTATATCTTCTGGCATGAATCTCTGCTTAGAATAGCTCATCTATCCCAACTACCTAAGGGTCATTCATCCTTAATTAATTTATATGACTCATCAGTGAGAAGCATCCATTTGATTTATTAGTAGGTCTCTAGAGAGCAAATTAGCTTCCTTGGCAGTTCCTGATGTGCTTTGAATCACAGTACAAACAGAAATTTCTCTTGCTAGCTCTCTATCTGGCTTTTATAAACAAAATCTTTTAAAGCCAAAAAAATTTTTACACAATAGCATAGGTATGGTGACAACTGCAAAACCAAAGAGATTTTGGTCCTAATCCAACTCAACATCAGCACTGTTTCCATTAAGGAAATGGCAGCCCAAAGAATATAAGCGACCTACGTGAGTTTCCGCAGCTGGTTAGTGGTAAAACTAATTATGACATCCCAGACTTCTGGATTCACTGTTCTATGAGAATCACACCCACCACTCTTACCACTTTTCATTCTGGATCTCCTGCATTGCAGGCAGATTCTTTACAGTCTGAGCCAATAGGGAAGTCCATATTTCTGCTTACATAACAGCTATTGTAATACATAAAGTATATTTGGGAAATGGCTTAATCTTGACTTCTGAGTCTCCAGGACAAAGTTAACCAGGAGCCTATGACAAAAGAGCAAAAAGGGTCAGACACTTAAGGTATTCTGTGGGGTGAAGCAAATGAGGAAACTGTAATCCTGGCAGAGTAAAGCAGAGATGTGGGTGAGGTTTCCATGGTAAAGCAACCATTGGAAAAAAATGGACTCCAACCCAGCCAGCATTAGATAAGCCTGGAAAGGCAGCCTTCCATCACATACAGATATCCACCTTTATCTGACAGTGTCATCCACTCTAGCCTAATGCAAACTCACAGGTTCATTTCTTCATGTCCAGGTTATATACTCTTCACTGGATCTGGTCATTCAGTAATGGAACTTATTCTCTCTCAGTAAGTTACAAAGTTATTTTTAGAAATTTCAAAGTTCATTTTCAGAATAATAAAACAGAGGCACATAGACATTAAGTTTCTTGACGAAGTTCCTGCAGTGGATTAGTGGTAGAATAGATGCTAGACTTGGGTTTCACTATGCATAGATTATGTAACTGGAAAGTATCTAAAAGTCCAGATGTAAATTTTGGGGTTTCCTACATTCAATTTATTAGATCAGTGTTCTAACTAGCACACATAGGATTTCAGATTTTTTCCTTTTATTTTTAATGGAAAAATTCAGTTATAATTATAATATATGGCCCTTTGTGGTTGTATCTAGAGTAAAACATGCCCTGTACCATCCATCACTTAATATTTATTGCATACTTATTCTGTCAATATCCTCAGATTGTAAGTAGCATTGAGGAGACAAATCTGTTTTATCTATATTGTAATTGGCATCTAAACCTAACATGAGATAGTACATATTAAGAATTCAATACATTTTCAATATATTTGAAAATAGTGTTAACTCACAACTGTTACAATGGTTATTATAGAAATAAAAACAATAAAAGATAATAAGGGTTGAAGATGTGAAGAAAATGGAACCCTTGTGGGGATGCAAATTGATACAGACCCTGTAGAAAACACTGTAGTTTCCTGAAAAAAAATTAAAAATAGAACTACAGCAACCCTACTTCTCAGTATAAGGAGGAAAGGAAATGAAATTAGTACAAGGTGATATCTTTATACCTTTATTCATAGTAATCTTAGATATTTAAATAACAAGTATCTGTGAACAGATGAATGGATACAGAATAAAAATATATATATATATATAGTACACACACACACATATACTTCAGCCATGGGGAAGGGCATCCTACCATATGCAATAACATGGAGGGATCTTGAGGTCATTATACTGGGGAAAATATATGCCAAACAAAGAAAGACAAAAACTTTTAATATCACATGTATGTAGACTCTAAAAAAGCCAAACTCATAAAGAGTAAATAATGGTTACCAGGAAATGAAGGTAGGGGTGTTAGACAAATGTTGCTTAACAGTACAAACTTGTAACTAGTAGTAATTAAGTCCTCAATATCTAATGTACACTATAGTGAAAATAAAGAACAACATTGTATTACAATCATCAAGTGTGCTAAGAGACTAGATCTTAACTATTTCAAACACTAAATGGCAGTTACCTGACAAGACAGAGGTGCTAACTCTTGCTACAAAGGAAATATATTGCAATATTAAATGTATCAACATGTGGTATACCTTAAAATTACACAATATTATTTCTCAAATATAATTTCAATAAAGTAAAATAAAATGGCTCACCTCGAGGAGAAAAAGCAGTGTATCTAGATGATATGTGAGACTTTTAAGTAACCCTTCTAAACTTTAACTCAGTGGAAATGAAACAGACTTTAAAACCAAAATCTAAATGTTGGTGGTATGGCTTACCGAATAACCCAGATGATTCATTCAACAAAGTTTTTTTTTTTTTTTTTTTTTTTTTTTTTTTTTTTTTACCAGTAATACTTCATTTATGTGGTGTTCACATAAATCCCTGAGAGGTAATATTTCACTGATTTCTAGTCAGTTGAAATATCCTCCTTCTCCTTTACTAGTATTGGTGAAAATACTAGAAATATAGTCAAATAGATTTGTACATAGAATTTCTGTAAGAGGTTTTACTTTTAAGTATTATACATTAATAATTCTGTGAAGATTTAACCTGAATGTTAAGAGTTCTTGGGTTTAGTCTGGAAATCTCTCACTTTGCCTGTAAGTGTTAAACATTTTCTATTCTGAAGCCTGGCAGATGAATCTTATAAGAGCAATAGTTTTTCTCCTCAGTCTTCTGAGTTTCCCAGTTGTCTGTAGACTCCAATCCCAATTCAGTCCCAACTTTATGGTTCTAAACTAAATAATATGTATTACTCATCTAGTACCAACGTCAAGATGTAACCCGCATAGAGTCTGTGAGTTAGTAAGAGTACCTGCTCATTGGGTACAGATAAACTGCCGTGCTAACACCTGCTTTATACTTTCCAAATTGCTTTAACCATATTCTACTTTGCACTGGGCTTCTGAGAACACAGAGGCCAGTGCATATCTGCTACTTGCACTTCCTAAATGATACAAAAATTTTCACCATATCTTTTCCAGATAGAGAATTTGATTCTTTGATTTTACAAGTGTCTTTGATTTCTCACTTTCTGTGGTTTTCCTCTCTTTCACCAGAAAATTTCTGCCATTTTCTCATTATCTTCCTTTCTCTTTGATTGGTTTTCCCACCGTCATGCCGCTCACTCTCTTCCCTTCTCACAGGCTCTAAACTTTTCCTTATTAATTATTACCCTGGTTTCAACCACTATTGACAGTGCTACCTTAAACTGTTATAAGAAGTCCCACCTCCAAAAAATGTGAACTCATGCTCATGTTTAAAAAGTAAGAGAGCTAAAGTAAGGCAGAGAACATTTGCAAGAAAAAATACTTCTATATTTCTGAAATTATTTTTGTTAGAACACAGGTACGGTGTGTGCTGTAAACACTTTCCCATAATACAATATGCACTGAATTGCCACTTTTATTGCTCACAAATGGAAGAAAGAAATAATAGCACAGGAATGAAAATTACTGACCGATTGTGTTGATTATATACATTTGCTGTAGGGCATTCTACATACTGCCTGATGAGGAATCCACCCAACCATTTCATTCGATGAAGAGAAAAAAAAATAATAATAATAAAGCCACCATTGCTAGGATTCTCTAAACTTTTAAAATATAAATAAATAGATTTCATAAATGTTTTTCTTAACCCTGATAAAATAAAATGTTCATAGCAGGGTGTCTGGTAACAAACTGTCTCCTGAAATTGCGGCAAGACATTTTACATGTCTACTGGCCATTTAATTTAATGGGATTTTTATTAGTGTACACACACTGGTTATTTAAACCACAGGGGTCTTCGCAGGTATAGGCACGAAGAAAAGAGAAAAAGAAACACCAAAAGCTGCAATTTCAGTTTGTAAAATTAAATATTTACATTTTGTATTCATTTATTTAAATTACATTCCTACTAATTTGTTATTCCAAAGCATTGGGAAGAATATCACTTTTAAACAGGTGCAAACAAATATACAATTCAAGGGATTTGTTTTCAAGCCATTCTTTTCTTTCAACTCCCAAAGCTGGAAAATGCACCTACATTTTATTTAAGCCTGATAACAGGCAACTCAAGGTAAACAGAAATAACCCATATTTCTAAAATAAGTTTATTTTGTAAAATGTTATCATATTTTATTTTCTTATGAATCATTTTATGCCATATATATATTATGATTTAATACTACACCTATAGTTATATATTTAACATTCAGATGTCTCTATGATAGGAATTCTAGAATTCCTAAATCTATGCAATTAGATTCCATTTAGCATCATTTGAATACATGTGCTCAATGAGATAATCTAAAAAGATTATATCATCATTAAGCTAGCATGGTAGTGATCAAGTATTCTTTGAACTTTGTTATTTTTCTTTTCCAAACACATCTTAAATTTCTGCATAAATGTTTTACTTGAAATAAGTGTTAAGACCAAAAAATTAAATCAGAATATAACTGAAAGGTCATTTTTGTTATGTTATAAATTTTAATTAAAAAGGAATGAATATGTTTAAGAAAAATCATTTATTTTTCTTAGAGTATTAATATATCACAACACTTAAAAAATTAATTTTAAAATATGTGAGGAAGACAAAGAAGAGGAACGGGAGCAGAAGCATGCTGATGAGGATAATGAGGAGAAGGAGATTTGACTGTGGAAAACAAAGGCTTTATTTTAACTCTAAACAAGGTTATTTGTGCTCGTCTATGTCCCTTCCAAGTCTGGATATTTGCTAAATGTTGGATTCCCTGTTTTATTTGAGTCTTCAGTGTTTCTGCCTGCAATGTGGGAGACCCGGGTTTGATCCCTGGGTTGGGAAGATCCCCTGGAGAACAAATGCAACCCACTCCAGTATTCTAATCTGGAAAATCACATGGACAGAAGAGCCTGACAGGCTACAGTTGATGGGGTTGCAAAGACTCAGACATGATTGAATGACTTCAAGTCTTTCTTTCAATGTTTCTGCATTACTTTTAAATCACTATTTGGTGAAACTAGGTTGACATATATTAGCCAAAATAATCTTGAAAGTTGAAAGTAGTGCAGTTTACATCAGCATGGCAGGTATTAACTAAAATTATCTTGGGAAAAGTAAGAGGTGTTACAACCTTAGCTTTAACTATCAGACTTGTGACTCAGTTCTACCAAAATAGTATGAGATGCAAGTGCCTAACTTCAGAATAGGTAAAAAAAGACACCTGACAAATAGATGTGATAATATACAGTTAATAAACTTCAAAAAATCTGTGAAATATATGATATGAACTAGATTTAAATGATAGGGAGATTTTATACAAAGAAAATAAATTTTTTTAAATGATAGAAACAAAATAAATAAGATGGATTCAGACAGAGGAAAATTTCACTGTCACTTATATTTCAAGTTACAAAGGACTTCAAACCTGCTTCTTTTTAAATAAAATTAATATTTGCTCTTTTGGAGCTATCACAATAACTTTAAGACTGTCATTATATGAGCTAGTATTAATAACCTCAATATTCACTATGAGAAAGGAGAAACAGCAGTTCTGGATAAGGCTTCCGAAGACCTAGGAATAAGAGATGGTAAGTAACTGTCAGATGTTTGGTTCTTTTGTTCTGCATTAGTGGCAGGACAATGTGAAAGCTGTGAGTTGTTGCAATTTGGAGGTTCCTCTCTTTGGTATGAGAGTGAGTTGATATAGGCAGATGATTTTAATCCAAACTCTTCCAGAATTCTGCTTGTCATAAAGACAGTTTGGCTTTATTTTCTTTGTGATCTATCCAACGTGTACGTGGTAAAGAGAGAAAGTTTTAACAAAATGCCTGAATCACTCAATTAGATTTTTTAGCTTGCTTATCAATAAAATAGAGAATACATCCATGATTGTGAAAGGTTTACTAGGGAGAATTTTATTTACATGAAACAAAATCTGATTTGTTCTACTTAATACAATAAACACAAAAGTTCTACATTTGATCTTTTTATAATAAACTATATGTGGCATTTAGCATAATGTATGATCTTAGTGTAGAGATTTCTGACTCTGTGTTTTAATCAAGGTAGTTTATTTTTGTTGAGCAGAGTACTTAGAAAGTAAAGATATATTTCATTGAAACTGAGACTTCACCAGTGACTTGTTGGTTATATGTACTGTACTTAATTGTTTGGGACAGTGTACAAAATTGTTATCTAGTATTTTTATTAGTTAAATAGAAACTAAATATCTTATAAAAGATTTACTCTTCTGTCTAAAATGTAGTCACAGAAGACTAAATTTAGCTTCAAACTTGCAACAAAAACAAGCAAACAAAAGATGGACAAAAAGATATGAGGCAATGATTTCAAGATGTGAAACACCAAGCAGTGAAGACTAATGATAACTGGTGGAGGGGAGTATAATGTGGATCCCGCAGGTGTCCCAGATAGAGAGTATCCTGGCCAAAGTCTAGCATAAAAGAACATCACACAAAGAAATACAAATAAAGTCCAGTAATCCAGTGGAATCTTGACACCACCCTTATGAAGAAAGTGAAGAACTAAAGAGCCTCTTGATGAAAGTGAAAGAGAAGAGTGAAAAAGTTGACTTAAAGCTCAACATTCAGAAAACAGATCATAGCATCCAGTCCCATCACTTCATGGCAAATAGATGGGGAAACAGTGTCAGACTTTATTTTTGGGAGCTCCAAAATCACTGCAGATGGTGACTGCAGCCATGAAATTAAAAGATGCTTGCTCCTTGGAAGAAAAGTTATGACCACCCTAGACAGCATATTAAAAAGCAGAGACATTATTTTGCTAACAAAGGTCCATCTCATCAGAGCTATGGTTTTTCCAGTAGTCATGTATAGATGTGAGAGTTGGCCTCTCACTGAAGAATTGGTGCTTTTGAACTGTGGTGTTGGCAAAGACTCTTGAGAGTCCTTGGACTGCAAGGAGATCCAACCAGTCCTTCTAAAGGAAATCAGTCTTGAGTGTTCATTGGAAGGACTGATGTTGAAGCTGAAACTCCAGTACTTTGGCCACCTGATGCAAAGAGCTAACTCATTTGAAAAGACCCTGATGCTGGGAAAGATTGAGGGCAGGAGGAGAAGGGGGTAACAGAGGATAAGATGGTTGGATGGTATCACCAACTCAATGCACATGAGTTTGGGTAAACTCCAGGAGTTGGTGATGAACAGGGAGGCCTGGCATGCTGCAGTTCATGGGATCACAAAGAGTCAGACACAACTGAGCGACTGAACTGAACTGAATGTCACTCAAATCAAGTGGCAAAGGAAAAATCTGTACAGCATACAGGGAGAAAACATGTATTATATACAAAGAAATAATGAAAAAGGTAACAGTAAATTTCTCTTCAGAAACAATAAAAGTTGAAAATTAGATCATAATGTCAGGTGGTTGTGTAATTTCCTAGGTTTTGTCTTGTCATAACAAAAATTTGAAGCAATGGGCCAGCATTACAGTCCTAGGATGGACCAGTGTTACAGCTCCATGTTAAGAGGCATGGCAACCAAAGAGACGCGAAGTGAAGAGAGAGAGAGACCCTTGGTCCTTTGGTGTCTCTTTTTATATGTTTTTTTATCCTCCCCCTGGGCCTCCCTATGTAAATTGGGTTAGCCAGGAGTGCTGTTTGTTTTACCTGAGGTCCTGACTCCAGTCCTCAGACCTTCCTTTATTCTAAGTTCACAGGCTTTTCCTTTCCTTGTATTTTAGCCACCGCCATTCTGGACTCCTTTTTTCTATTCTAACAGCCTAACAATAATGTTGCAATGTGCTTAAAGTATTGACATTGGGGAAAACAATCAACCTAGAATTCTATACTTAGGAAACACAGGTTCAGAATGCAAAGGTTTAATTCATGTTTTTATTCAGGTATAAAAAAGTTCAAGTAATTCCCCACAAGCAGATTTGCACCATTGAAAGAAATGCAAAGGAAATGCTAATGATATTTGGATATAAATACAGATCACCACAAAAGAATGAAGAAGAGCACTGAAAATAGTAACCATATGGGGAAAATATAAAAATTTCTTATAATTTAAATTATTTTTGAACTATTAGGCTTTTAGATAAAAATATTAGACTTTAGATAAAAATGAAATATGGGAACTATCATACATGTGATTAGAATATTAATAACAATAAATAATCTGAAAGAGTAGAAATTGAAGCATACTATTTAAGATTCTTAGCTATGAGCACATAGACAATACTAGATATTAACTTGTTTACTACAGCTTGAAGGAAGACTATGATCATTTGAAGATGCATAAGATGAACCCTAAAATAATGTAGCCCCCAAAATAACAAAAGAAGGAGTTTTAATTAAGACAATAAAGATCCATAAATATAAACATAAAAGTAGCCAATACAAAAGAAGACCAAAAAACAGGAGAAGAGGGACAAAGACAGGGGACAATATATTTAAAAATGAGAAAATTAATTGAAATCTAACTATATAACTATAACCAGATTAAAGATCTAAATGTAAGACCAGAAACTAACTATATATTAACTTTAAATGTACTTTTTTTACAATCAAAAGGCAGAAATTGCCAGAGTGTATATAAAAGAAAGAAAGAAGTACATGTTACTTATGAAAAACACACATTAAATTTAAAAAAAGTTTAATAGCAAGAAAAGGCAAAAAAATATGATGCTAGCACAAATCAAGAGCAATTTGGAATGATTATAGTAGTATCAGTCAAAGCAAATTTGAGAACAAATAATATTAAAAATAGTAAAAGTTATTGTATATGTTAAGAAGGTTAATTCATTAAGATGACATAATGATCTTTAACATTAATACATTTAATAACAGAGTTTCAAGATAAGGTAATCAAAAGTTGAGAAAATAGAAAGGTGATCTGGACACATCCATAATTCAGCAAGTGTAATTTCCTCTCAAATGCTGATTGAAGAATCAGGGGAAAAAAAAAAAAAGCAGGTTAGACTTTGGCCAAATTATTTGGCAGCTTGATCCATTTGACCAGTACACTCCACACCAAAACCAACAGAGTACACACTCTCTTCAAGTGCAATAGGACATTTAACACACTATATGACATTCTGATTAATAAAATTAATTGCAATAAACTTAAGAATGCTGCTGCTGCTGCTAAGTCGCTTCAGTCGTGTCCAACTCTGTGTGACCCCATAGACGGCAGCCCACCGGGCTCCCCTGTCTCTGGGATTCTCCAGGCAAGAACACTAGAGTGGTTTGCCATTTCCTTCTCCAATGCATGAAAGTGAAAAGTCAAAGTGAAGTTGCTCAGTTGTGTCTGACTCTTCGCGATCCCGTGGACTGAAGCCTAGAATACGTATCTGTAAAAGCATGTTTTCTGATCACAGATGAAATAAATTAGAAATAAATCATTGAAAATCTCTGAAAAATTTGCAATTATTTAGAAATTAAATAACATTATCACACAAAAAACCACAGGTCAAAAAATAAATCAAATTTGAAATTAGGAATTATTTTGAATTATACAAAAATGAAAATACACCACATAACCTCCTGTAGAATGCCAACAGCATAATGGATGTGGGCAAATCTATAATACTATTATTCTCTATTAGAAAATAAGTTCTTAACATAGTAAGCTCAACTTCCACCTTAAGAAATAACCATTTAAGGGTAAGTTAAACACCAATTTGCAGATGAAAGTTAAAAAACAAGATCATGTTGGAAATCAATGAAATAAAAGTCAGAAAAACAATTGAAGAGAAATATTAGAGAATAAAAAAAATTTTTTTTTCCAAATGTCATGGTTGTTTAGTTAGAAAACCTATGAGACTATATTTTTAAAAGCCTCCTAAATGAATACACGAGTTTTGCAAGTTTTCAGTACCTTACAAAACTAATTGTTGTTTCTAATATCAGCAACAAACAACCAAAATAAAAGTAAAGTCTTTATACTATCACATATAATATATCAAGTATTTAAGAATAAAATCCACAAAAGATGTTCAATACTTATACACAGAAAATACAACCAAAAAAATGCTTAAAATTTGTTTATAAAAAACAAACAAACAAAAAAATCCAAAAAACTACATAATTGGAGAACCACATTAAATACCTGGACGGGAAGACTCAATATTCTTATGATCCCAGTTCTCAGAATTTGACCATAGATTCACTGCAATGCAAATCAATATTCTTAGTCTACTTTTCTGTTCAAATTGTAAAGCTAACTCTAAAAGGCAAATGGGAATCTGAACAGCCAAAGTAACTTTAAAGAAAAAAATTATGGGAATAATACTGTGTATTTTCAAGGCATATTTTCAATGCCACATTTTACAGAAACTGTGGTAGTGATGTCAAGACAGGTAAACATATCAATAGAATACAAAAATAAGTCTAAAAGCAGACCCAGGCATATGTGTAGAAATCATTTGCAACAAAAGTTCAGACATTTCATTGGAGAAAAGATAGTAACCTTCTCAATAAATGCTGCTAGAACAATTGGACATTTGTAAGTAAAAAGTATTCAATCCATACCATGAGTATACACAGAAATGGATTCAGATGGATCACAGGCACAAACATAAACCCTAGAACTATAAAACTCACTTTTTAATATTTCTTGTAATAACTCCACATTAGCTGAAGATTACTTAGAGATGAAACAAAAAGAATAGTCCATAATTGAAAAGTGAAAGTGTGTCCAACTTTTTTTAACCCTGTGGACTGTAGCCCGCCAGGCTCCTCTGTCCATGGGAATTCTCCTGGCAAGAATACTGGAGTGGGCTGCCATTTCCTTTTCCAGGAGATCTTCCCAGCCCAGCATCGAATTTGGGTCTCCTGCACTGCAGGCAGATTCTTTACCATCTGAACAAAAAAATGATAAATTAAATACCAAAAGTAATTGGCCTCCAATTAAAATAAATACATTTATATTTTAAAAAAAAAGCTTGGTCTACTAAAAACATTGTTAAGAAAATGAAAAGAAAAATAAGCAGATTGAAAATAATACATTTCCAGGCATATATTTGATATCTGACTTGTATTCAGAATGTATGCATGTGTATGTGCTAAACTGTTTTGGTCATGTCTCGCTCTTTGTGACCCTATGGACTATAGCCTGCCAGGTTCTTTTGTCCATGGGATTCTCCAGGTAAGAATACTAGAGTGGGTTGCCATGCTCTCCTCTAGGAGATCTTCTAGACCCAGAGATTGGACCATATCTCACAGGTCTCCTAAACTGGTAGGCAGGTGTTTCACCACTAGTGTCACCTGGGAAGCCTATTTAGAATGTATAAAAGTTAGCAAAACTTAATAAAACAACCGTCCCATAGAAACATTGGGCTTCCCTGCTGACTCAGATGGTAAAGAATCCACCTGCAATGCAGGAGACCTGGGTTTTATCCCTGGATTGGGAAGATCCTTGGAGGAGGGCATAGCAACCCACTCCAGTATTCTTGTCTGGAGAATCCCCACAGACAGAGGAGCCTGCTGGGCTACAGTCCATGGGGTCACAGACTCTGAAACTATTGAGCAACTAAGCACATAGTAATATTGGCAATGTATTTGAACAGATATTTCAGCAAAAAGATAGATGGGTAACAGAGAAGCATATGAAAGATGCTCAACATTATTAGTTGCTAGAGAAATAGAAAGTAAAACAAAAGGGAGATAACAATATATGCCTATCAGAATGTTTAAAATACAAAAACTGACCTTACCAAGAATTGGCAAGGATGTGGAAAAACTGGCAGTTTTATACACTGCTATTGCAGGTGAAAACTTATGCAGCCACTTTGGAACATAGTTAAGTACTTTCTGCAAAAGTTAAGCATAACACCTACCACAAGATCTAGGCATTTCACTGCTAGGCTTTTAACCCAAGAGAGGTGAAATCATATGCCCATGCAAAGATTTCCATACACACAAATGTATCTAGCAGCTTCATTTTATGCAAAAATCCTAGAAACAAGCTAAATGTCCATTACCAGTTGAATGGATAAAGAAAATATGGTGTATCTTTACAACAGAATGCTGCTCAGCCAAAGTGGGGGGGGGGGGATGTGAACATCTCTTGATACTTGGGGCTTCCCAGATGTTACCAGTGGTAAAGAACCTGTCTACCAATGCAGAAGAAATAAGAGATGTGGGTTTGATCCCTGGGCCAGGAAAATCCCCAGGAGAGGAACTGGCAACCCATTCCAGTATTCTTGCCTGAAGAATCCCATAGACAGAGGAGACTTCCCTCGACATGGATGCATCTTAGAATTTGTTGAGGAAAAAAAAAAAAAAAAAGCCTAGGCAAAAAAAAAAGAATATATGCTTTTAAATTCTATATATATAAACTCAAAATTCTCTCAGCCTACCTTTAACAATACATGACCCATGAAATTACAATTGTTCAAGATGGATTTAGAAAAGGCAGAGGAAATTCTTCAAGAGATGGGAATACCAGACCACCTGACCTGCCTCCTCAAAACTCTGTATGCAGGTCAAGAAGAAACAGAACTAGACATGGAACAATAGACTGGTTCTGAACCGGGAAAGGAGTATGTCAAGGCTGTATATTGTCACTCTGCTTATATAACTTATATGTAGAGGACATCATGCAAAATGCCAGGCTGGATGAAGCACAAGCTGGTATCGAGATTGCTAGGAAAAATATCAATAATTTTAGATAAGCAGATGACACCACCCTTATGGCAGAAAGTGAAGAAGAACTAAAGAGCCTCTTGATTAAAGTGAAAGAGAAGAGTGAAAAAGCTGTATTAAAGCTCAACGTTCAGAAAATGAAGATTATGGCATCTGGTCTCATCACTTCATGGCAAGTAGATGCGGAAATAGTGGAAACAGTGACAGACTTTATTTTCTGGGGCTCTGAAATCATTGCAAATGACGACTGCAGCCATGAAATTAAAAGACACTTGCTCCTTGGAAGAAAGCTATGGCCAATCTAGACAGCATATTAAAAAGCAGAGACATTGCTTTGCCAACAAAGGTCCGTCTAGTCAAGGCTATGGTTTTTCCAGTGGTCATGTATGGATGTGAGAGATGGACTAGAAAGAAAGCTAAGCACCAAAGAATTGATGCTTTTGAGCTGTAGTGTTGTAGAAGACTCCTGAGAGTCCCTTAGACTGCAAGGAGATCAAACTAGTCAATACTAAAGAAATCAATTGTCAATATTCATTGAAAGGACTGATGCTGAAGCTGAAACTCCAATACTTTGGCCACCTGATGCAAAGAGCTGACTCACTGGAGAAGACCTTATGATGAGAAAGTTTGAAGATAGGAGGAAATGGGGACAACAGG
This sequence comes from Capra hircus, assembly GCF_001704415.2. Classification (NCBI taxonomy): domain Eukaryota; kingdom Metazoa; phylum Chordata; class Mammalia; order Artiodactyla; family Bovidae; genus Capra; species Capra hircus. The sequence continues at coordinate 102,954,883 of NC_030811.1, forward strand.
ATGAGATGTTCTGATGACATCACTGACTCGACAGACATGAGTTTGAGCAAGTTCCAGGAGATGGTGTTGGACAGGGAAGCCTGGCATGCAAGAGTCCATGGGGTCACAAAGAGTCATACATGACTGATTGACTGAATTGATATAAACTCAAGCAGGGAGGTGTTGAATCTGAGGACCACAAAGGATGGTAGAGAACTTTTGGAGGGATGTCTATGATCACTGTCTTGATTGTGACAATGTTTTACAGTGTGTGTACATTATCCAATGTTATCAAGTTACATATTTTAAATAAGGACAGCTTACTATATATTGCATATTAGGTTGCTTGTAATAGTTGCTGACTCTATGTGACCCTATGTACTGTAGCCGGCTAGACTCCTCTGTCCAAAGAATTCTCCAGGCAAGAATGCTGGAGGGAGTTGTTATGCCCTTCTCCAGGAGATCTTCCTGACCATGGGATCAAGCCTGATCTTGCATTGCAGGAAGCTTCTTTACAGATGAGCTACTTGAGAAGCCCAAATGTATATTTATTCTACCTAAATTTAATTTCTAAATATAAAGCAAAATAAAACAAGAAATGAATGTATGATACACAAAACAATATATTAAAAAGTTTTTCAGTTCCATCTGGAGAGTCTCATACTTAGGTATAACTGGCAGAAAAGAGTACATATGTGGGAAAAATGCAAATACAAGATGGCAGAGTAGAAGGATGTGTGCTCATCTTCTCCTGCAAAAACTCCAAAATTACAACTCGTTGCTGAACACATCAACAGGAGAATGTTGGCTCCCACCAAAGAGATACTCCACTTCCAAAGGCAAAGTAGAAGCCCCAATATGATTGTAGGAGGGGTGAAATAGCATTTAGAATCAAACTCCATCCCCACTAGTGATGCTTGGAGGGCTCGAACAAAACCTTGTTCACAGCAGGACCCAGAGACCCCACAGACTGAGCCAGACCTGCCTTTGTGTGTCTGAATGTCTTCTGTGGAGATATGGGTCACCAGTGGCTTGCTGCAGGAGCAAGGGCTCTGGGTGCAGCAGACCTCACACCTCTGGGTGTAAGCAGACCTTACACATTATGTGGCATAAGCCTTCTTCGAGGAGGTCACATTAACCCCACCATAGAGCCCCTGAGCAGTCAACCCACAAACTGCAGAATAACCATACCAAATAAATTCTCAACTGTAAAGAAAGTTCTAGGATGCACAACAGATTTCCCAACTTGGAGATCTGGCAAAGGGACTTAGAACCCCCAGGGAATTTGACTTTGGAGGCCAGTGGGATTCAATTACAGAACTTACACAGGACTGGGGAAATAGAACTCTTGGACGGTACAAAGAAAATATTGTGCAAACAAGAACCCAAGAGAAAGGAGCAGTGACCCCAAAAGAGACTGAGCCAAAGTTGCCTGTTAGTGTCCAGGAATCTCTGGCAGAGGTATGGGCTGGTGGTAGCCTGCTGCTGGGTCAGGGGCAGTGTGTGTGACAGTGAGTGCACAGGACCATTTGAAGGAGGTCACCATTATCTTCATTACCTCCACCATAGTTTGGTCTCAGGTCAAACAGCAGGGAGGGAACACAACCCTCCCAATCAATAGACAATTTCATTAAAGATTTACTGAGCATGGCCCCACCCATAAGACAAGATCCAGTTTCCCCCTCAGTCAGTCTCTCCAATATGAAAGCCTCCATAAGCCTCTTAGCCTTATCATTCACAGGGCAGACAGAATGAAAACCACAATCACAGAAAACTAAACAAATGGATCACATGGACCACAGCCTTGTCTCAGATCAGTTCAGTTCAGTCACTCAGTCGTGTCTGACTCCTCGTGACCCCATAAATCACAGCACTCCAGGCCTGCCTGTCCATCACCAACTCCCAGAGTTCACTCAGACTCACATCCATCGAGTCAGTGATGCCATCCAGCCATCTCATCCTCCGTCGTCCCCTTCTCCTCCTGCCCCCAGTCCCTCCCAGCATCAGAGTCTTTTCCAATGAGTTGACTCTTCACATGAGGTGGCCAAAGTACTGGAGTTTCAGCTTAAGCATCATTCCTTCCAAAGAAATCCCAGGGCTGATCTCCTTCAGAATGGACTGGTTGGATCTCCTTGCAGTCCAAGGGACTCTCAAGAGTCTTCTCCAACACCACAGTTCAAAAGCATCAATTTTTCGGCACTCAGCCTTCTACACAGTCCAATTCTCACATCCATACATGACCACAGGAAAAACCATTGCCTTGGCTAGACGGACCTTAGTTGGCAAAGTAATGTCTCTGCTTTTGAATATGCTATCTAGGTTTGCCATAACTTTTCTTCCAAGGAGTAAGCATCTTTTAATTTCATGGCTGCAGTCACCATCTGCAGTGATTTTGAAGCCCAAAAAAATAAAGTCTGACACTGTTTCCCCATCTATTTCTCATGAAGTGATGTGACTGGATGCCATGATCTTCTTTTTCTGAATGTTGAGCTTTAAGCCAACTTTTTCACTCTCCTCTTTCACTTTCATCAAGAGGACTTTTAGCTCCTCTTCACTTTCTGCCATAAAGGTGGTGTCATCTGCATATCTGAGGTTATTGATATTTCTCCCGGCAGTCTTGATTCCAGCTTGTGGTTCTTCCAGTCCAGTGTTTCTCATGATGTACTCTGCATAGAAGTTAAATAAGCAGGGTGACAATATATAGCCTTGACATACTCCTTTTCCTATTTGGAACCAGTCTGTTTTTCCATGTCCAGTTCTAATTGTTGCTTCCTGACCTGCACACAGGTTTCTCAAGAGGCAGGTCAGGTGGTCTGGTATTCCCATCTCTTTCAGAATTTTCCACAGTTTATTGTGATCCCCCCAGTCAAAGGCTTTGGCATAGTCAATAAAGCAGAAATAGATATTTTTCTGGAACTCTCTTGCTTTTTTGATGATCCAGCGGATGTTGGCAATTTGATCTCTGGTTCCTCTGCCTTTTCTAAAACCAGCTTGAACATCAGGAAGCTCACAGTTCACATATTGCTGAAGCCTGGCTTGGATAATTTTGAGCATTACTTTACTAGCATGTGAGATGAGTGCAATTGTGTCATAGTTTGAGCATTCTTTGGCATTTCCTTTCTTTGGGATAGGAATGAAAGCTGAGCTTTTCCAGTCCTGTCCGCCACTGCTGAGTTTTCCAAATTTGCTGGCATATTGAGTGCAGCATTTTCACAGCATCATCTTTCAAGATTTGAAATAGCTCCACTGGAATTCCACCACCTCCACTAGCTTTGTTTGCAGTGATGCTTTCTAAGGCCCACTTGACTTCACATTCCAGGATGTCTGGCTCTAGATGAGTGATCACACTATCGTGATTATCTGGGCCGTGAAGATCTCTTTTGTGCAGTTGTTCTGTGTATTCTTGCCACTTCTTCTTAATATCTTCTGCTTCTGTTAGGTCCATACCATTTCTGTCCTTTATCGAGCCCATCTTTGCATGAAATGTTTCCTTGGTATCTCTAATTTTCTTGAAGAGATCTCTAGTCTTTCCCATTCTGTTCTTTTCCTCTATTTCTTTGCATTGTTCGCTGAAGAAGGCTTTCTTATCTCTTCTTGCTATTCTTTGGAACTCTGCATTCAGATGCTTATATCTTTCCTTTTCTCCTTTGCTTTTTACCTGTCTTCTTTTCACAGCTATTTGTAAGGCCTCCCCAGATAGCCATTTTGCTTTTTTGCATTTCTTTTACATGGGGATGGTCTTGATCCCTGTCTCCTGTACAGTGTCACAAACCTCATTCCATAGTTCATTAGGCACTCTATCTATCAGATCTAGCCCCTTAAATCTATTTCTCACTTCCACTGTATAATCATAAGGGACTTGATTTAGGTCATACTTGAATGGTCTAGCGGTTTTCCCTACTTTCTTCAATTTGAGTCTGAATTTGGTAATAAGGAGTTCATGATCTGAGCCACAGTCAGCTCCTGATCTTGTTTTTGTTGACTGTATAGAGCTTCTCCATCTTTGGCTGCAAAGAATATAATCAATCTGATTTCGGTGTTGACCATCTGGTGATGTCCATGAGTAGAGTCTTCTCTTGTGTTGTTGGAAGAGGCTGTTTGCTATGACCAGTGCATTTTCTTGGGAAAAATATTTTTCTTTGTCCTGCTTCATTCCACATTCCAGTGAAACTATGAGCTATGCAGAGTAGGGTCACCCAAGACAGACAGGTCATGGTAGAGAGTTCTGATGAAATGTGGTCCACTGGGGACTGGAATGGCAAAGCACTTCAGTATTCTTGCCTTGAGAACCCCAAGAATAGTATGAAAAGGCAAAAAGATATGACACTGAAAGATGAAATCCCCAGGTCTGTAGGTACCCAATATGTTACTGGAGAAGAGTGGAGAAATAAGTCCAGAAAAAAAATGAAGAGATGGAGCCAAAGCAAAAAGAGCACCCAGTTGTGGACATGACTGGTGATGGAAGTAAAGTACAATGCTATAAAGAAAATTGCATAGGAACCTGGAATGTTAGGTCCATGAATCAAGGTAAATTGGAAGCGATCAAAGAGAAGATGGCAAAAGTGAATGTTGACATTTTAGGAATCAGTGAGCTAAAATGGACTGGAATGGGCAAATTTAATTCAGATGACCATTGTATCTACTACCGTAGACAAGAAACTCTTTAAAGAAAAGGAGTAGCCTTCATAGGCAACAAAAGAGTCCAAAATGCAGTACTTCGGTGCAGTCTCAAAAATGACAGATTGAGCTTTGTTTTTTTCCAAGGCAAACCATTCAATGTCACAGCAATCCACTTTATGTCCCCACTAGTAATACTGAAGAAGCTGAATTTGAATGGTTCTGTGAAGATCTACAAGAAGACTGAGCGCCAAAGAATTGATGCTTCTGAACTGTGGTGTTGGAGAAGACTCTTGAGAGTCCCTTGGACTGCAAGGAGATCCAACCAGTCCATTCTGAAGGAGATTAATCCTGGGATTTCTTTGGAAGGAATGATGCTAAAGCTGAAACTCCAGTACTTTGGCCACCTCATGCGAAGAGTTGACTCACTGGAAAAGACTCTGATCCTGGGAGGGATTGGGGGCAGGAGAAGAAGGGGATGACAGAGGATGAGATGGCTGGGTGGCATCACTGACTCGATGGACGCGAGTCTGGGTGAACTCCGGGAGTTGGTGATGGACAGGGAGGCCTGGCGTGCTGCGATTCATGGGGTTGCAAAGAGTCGGACATGACTGAGCAACTGAACTGATGAAGACCTACAACACCTTCAAGAACTACCAACCAAAATAGATCCCCTTTTCCTTATAGGGGACTGGAATGCAAAAGTCAAGAGATACCTGATGTAACAAACAAATTTAGCCTTGAAATACCAAATGAAGCAGTGCAAAGGCTAACAGAGTTTTGCCAAGAGAACGTACTGGTCATAGCAAACACCTTCCGACAATAACAATGAGATGACTCTACACATGGACATCACCAGGTGGTCAATACCAAAATCAGACTGATTATATTTGCAGTCAAAGATGGAGAAGCTCTATACAGTCAGCAAAAATAAGACTGTGGCTTGGGTTCATGAAAACTTTATTGCAAATTCAGGCTTAAGTTGAAGAAAGTAGGGAAAACCACTAGACCATTCAGGTATGACCGAAATAAAATCCTTTATGATTATACAGTGGATGTCACAAATAAATTCAAGGGGTTAGATCTGATACACAGAGAGTCTGAAGAACAATGGACAGAGGTTTGTAACTTTGAATAGTAGGCAGCAATCAAGATCATACACTAGAAAAAGAAATGCAAAAAGGCAAAATGGTTGTCTGAGGAGGCCTTACAAATAGCTAAGGAGAGAAGAGAAGCTAAAGGCAAAGGAAAAAAGGAAAGATATATCATCTGAATGCAAAGTTCCAAAAAATAGCAAGGAGAGATAAGAAAGCCTTCCTCAGGGATCAGTGCAAAGAAATAGAGGAAAACAATAGAATTGGAAAGACGAGAGATCTCTTCAAGAAAATTAGAGATACCAAGGGAACATTTCATGCAATTGGCACAATAAAAGATGGAAATGGAATGAACCTAATAGAAGCAGAAGATATTAAGAAGAGGTGGCAAGAATACACGGAAGAACTGTACAAAAAAAATCTTCCTGACCAAGGTAACCACACATCCTGGAATGCAAAGTCAAGCGGGCCTTAAGATCAAAGCTTAAGAACAAAGTTAGTGGAAGTGATGGAATTCCAGTTGAGCTATTTCAAATCCTAAAAGAAGATGGTGTGAAAGTGCTACACTCAATATGTCAGCAAATTTGGAAAAAGCAGCAGTGGCCACAGGACTGGAAAAGTTCAGTTTTCATTCCAATCCAGAGGAAAGACAATGCCAAAGAATGCTCAGACTACCACACAATTGCACTCATCTCACATGCTAGCAAAGTAATGCTCAAAATTCTCTAAGCCAGCTTTCGACAGTACATGAACCATGAACTGCCAGGTGTTCAAGCTGGATTTTGAAACGGCAGAAGAACCAGAGATCAAATTGCCAACATCTGCTTGATCATCAAAAAAGCAAGGGAGTTCCAGAAAAACATCTACTTCTGCTTTATTTTGACTGTGTGTATCACAACAAACTGTGGGAAATTCTTAAAGAGATTAGAATACCAGACTACCTTACCTCCTCCTGAAAAAAATCTGTATGCAAGTCAAGAAGCAACATTTAGAACTGGACATGTGACAACATACTGGATCCAAATTGGTAAAGGTGTATGTCAAGGCTGTATATTGTCACCCTGCTTATTTAACTTATATGCAGAGTACATCATGTGAAATGCTCAGCTGGATAAAATAGAAGCTGGAATAAACTTTGCTGGGCGAAACATTAATAACCTTAGATATGCAGATGATACCACCTTTATGGCAGAAAGTAAAGAAGAACTAAAGAGCCTCTCTCTTGAAGATAGTGAAAGAGGAGAGTGAAAAAGTTGGCTTAAAACTCAACACTCAGAAAGCTAAGATCATGGCATCCAGTCCTATTACTTCATGGCAAACAGAAGGAGAAACAGTGGAAACAGTGATAGGCTTTATTTTCGGGGGCTCCAAAATCATTGCAGATGGTGACTGCAGCCATGAAATTAAAAGACACTAACTCCTTGGAAGAAAAGTTATTACCAACCTGGATGCATGCTAAGTCACTTCAGTCATGTCTGACTCTTCGCGACCTTATGGACTATAGCCTGTCAGGCTCCTCTGTCCATGGGATTCTCCAAAGAAGAATACTAGAGTTTGTTTCCATATCCCTCTCCAGGGGATCTTCTTGACTGAGGGATTGAACCTGTGTTTCCTGCATTGGCAGACAGGTTCTTTACCACTGGTGCCACCGGGAAGCCCATGGCCAACCTAGACAACATATTAGAAAGCAGAGACACTACTTTCTGACAAAGGTCCCTCTAGTCGAAGCTATGATTTTTCCAATAGTCATATATGGATGTGAAAAAGAAAAGAAACTGAAAGTGAAAAGTTGCTCAGTCGTGGGTGTGAGAATTGGAGTATAAAGAAAGCTGAGCACCAAAGAATTGATGCTTTTGAAATGTGTCGGGGAAGACTGGAGATCCAACCAGTCAATCCTAAATGAAATCAGTCATGAATAGTCATTGGAAGGACTGATGCTGAAGCTGAAACTCCAATACTTTGGCCACCTGATGCGAAGAACTAACTCATTGGGAAAGACCCTGATGATGGGAAAGATTGAAGTCAGAAGGGGAAGGGGATGACAGAGGATGAGCTGGTTGAATGGTATCACTGACTTGATGGACATGAGTTTGAGAAAGCTCTGAGAGTTGGTGATGGACATGGATGCCTGGTGAGCTGCAGTCTATGGAAGTCACGAGTAGTCCTACATGACTGAACTGAACTGATGTGTGAAAAAATGTCCTAGACAAGTATCATCTATAACATTTTACCTTTTATCCAACCTCCTTTTAACATAATTTTTAAATTGCACTGGCATTTATTTTCAAATTAATCCTATATGTGTTGTTATTTTCCATCTCAAACTATAAACTGTTAGCTGCTTTTATAAAATTTCTGATTATATCAGACTATACAATTTTTATATTCTTCTGTTATGGAGATGTTCTAATCTTTAGCATTCTTTTGAGTAGAACATGGTGATCTTTCTAGGCTCATAGTAGAGCAGATGATTTTAGATTCCTTTTAGTATATTCCCTAATTTATTCTACTATAAAAACATCAACTGAATAAATCTAAATCTTTGTATCAGTTTTATAAAAAAAAACAAAAAACAAAATTTTTGAAACTTTCAAAATTAATTCATTTCAAAAAGAGAATCTGCTTGGAGTAATAAAGTATATACAGCAAGGAAAAACTACAGATTTTGAGTCTCTCTTAAAATTTAAATTAGAAATAATCCATTAAGATTTGTAACCCTTTGTTTATGAAACATGTTCTATGTTTTTCATAAGGAGGATATCATAAGACTAACAAAGGTCAGCTGACTTATTTATTTTGGTCTGAAAAAAGAGGCTGTTTTAATAAGGAATAATTATAAACATCCTTATTTCAAAGGAACTTCAGCATAATGCTACATTTAAAAGATGGTATTATCTCCTGCCATAGATGTTAACTGCTGTTGAGTTTTTCTGAAAGTCTTTATATTCTGAAAAGTATATTTTTAAAATATATGAATATAAGTAATGAAGAATCATTTAGTAATGACAGCCTTCGATTTGTGGAACACTGACCTTAAAATCTGAAACTTCAAAAAAAAATGTTTACTAAAAGATAATTATAGCCTCCCTTATCACCTACTCTTTTGAAATAACTTCCTAACTTTTCTCTTTCTTTTGTTTTTTTTTTCTTCTCTTAAGACAGCTTTTTTAGAATTTTTGTTAACACCATCATTTTAAAAGCAAAATCTGCTAATGTTTAAGTCCTCAAAACTGTTCATGCCAACAATAAAATGCGTGTTCTTTAGCATATAAAAAAGTCCTATGAAGTATAGGCCATTTATACCTTTAAAACTTATTGTTTACCTTGATAAAATTTAAGGAAATTAATATACAAGCATGGCATATGAATCAGAATAACTCAAGAAGAATGGGAAGAGAAGCAGAGAGAAAATCAGATGAAGAGGCTTTTCAAAAGTCTAGGTGAGAAATGGTGACTTAAGATATGACAATGTGTGCATGCATGCTCAGTTGCTCATCTGTGTCTGATTTTACACTCTGTGCAACCCCACAGAGTGCAGTTCACCAGGCTCCTCTGTCCATGGGATTTTCCAGGCAAAATGCTAGATTGGGTTGCCATTTCCTCCTCCAGGAGATTATCCCAACCCAGAGATTGAATCTGTGTCTCATGCATTGGTAGGCAGATTCTTTACCACTGAGCCACCCAGGAACTCCCAATTTAGGAATTATATTTGACTTGATTTGTGGGGAGTAGGACAGAAAGAATTTACTATGAATTAAAAAATTATCTAGATGACCGTTGTTCAATCACTAACTCTTTGTGACCCCATGAACTGCAGCACGCCAGGCTTCCCTATCTTTCACTATCTTCCTCAGTTTGCTCAAATTCATGCCCACTGAGTAAGTGATGCCATCCCACCTTCTCATTCTCTGTCTCCCCCTTCTCCTCTTGCCCTCAATCTTCCCCAGCATCAGGGTCTTTCCTAATGATTCAGCTCTTCACATCAAGTAGCCAAAATATTGGAACCTCAGCTTCAGCATGAATCCTTCCAATGAATATTCAGGGATGATTTTTTTTAGGACTGACAAGTTTGATCTCCTTGCTGTTCAAGGGACTCTCAAGAGTCTTTTCCAGCACCACAGTTTGAAAGCATCAGTTCTTCACTGAATCTGTACAAAAAAAGAGGAGGGTGTTTGGGATACAGGAGGATCATTTATCTTAAACATCTTGAATTTGTTGACTGGTGCGTGGTATTTTCAGATTCTGTCATTGGCAAAGCATGGGGATATATGTCAAAACATTAGAAACATGGCAAAAGTAAAGGATGTATAATGGAACTCATTAGAAGACATATATTAAGCCAGATAAAGGAAGTGAATCAGTCAGAAAATATTTTCAGTTTGAAAGAAAACAGCTGACAAGAGATCTTGATTTGAATGGAGGACCAGGATATGGAAAGGGACTTTTTAATGTGTTAGGTTAAAAACCAGGGGTACCATTCACACCAGTCACAATGGCTGCAATCAAAAAATCTACAAGCAATAAATGCTGGAGAGGGTGTGGAGGAAACGGAACCCTCTTACACTGCTGGTAGGAGTGCAAACTAGTATAGCCATTATGGAGAACAGTGTGGAGATTCCTTAAAAACTGGAAATAGAACTGCTTTATGACCCAGCAATCCCACTGCTGGGCATACACACCGAGGAAACCAGAATTGAAAGAGACATGTGTACCACAATGTTCATCACAGCACTGTTTTTAATAGCCAAGACATGGAAGCAACCTAGATGTCCATCAGCAGATGAATGGATAACAAAACTGTGGTACATATGCACAATGGAGTATTACTCAGCCATTAAAAAGAATACATTTGAATCAGTTCTAATGAGGGGGATGAAACTGGAACCTATTATACAGAGTGAAGTAAGCCAGAAAGAAAAACACCAATACAGTATACTAACACATATATATGGGATTTAGAAAGATGGTAACGATAACCCTGTATGCGAGGCAGCAAAAGAGACACAGATGTACAGAACAGTCTTTTGGACTCTGTGGGAGAGGGAGAGGGTTGGATGGTTTGGGAGAATAGCATTGAAACATGTATAATACCATATATGAAATGAATCACCAGCCCAGGTTTGATTCATGATACTGGATGCTTGGGGCTGGTGCATTGAGATGACCCAGAGGGATGGTACAGGGAGGGAGGAGGGAGTGGGGTTCAGGATGGGGAACACATGTATACCTGTGGCAGATTCATGTTGATGTATGACAAAACCAATACAATATTGTAAAGTAATTAACCTCCAATCAAAAAAATACATTTATATTAAAAAAAAAACAAACAAACAAGGATAGCAGAGACAGTTAGTTCACCCAGATATGACACCAAACAATCCCTTTCCATTAGATGGGACCACATGTATAATTCTGGCCAATAGACTCTAAGTAATGAAGAACTGTACAAAAAAGATCTTCATGACCCAGATAATCACGATGGTGTGATCGCTCATCTAGAACCAGACATCTTGGAATGTGAAGTCAAATGGGCCTTAGAAAGCATCACTACAAACAAAGCTGCTGGAGGTGATGGAATTCCAGTTGAGCTATTTTAAATCCTTAAGATGATGCTGTGAAAGTGCTTCACTCAATATGCCAGCAAGTTTGGAAAACTCAGCAGTGGCCACAGGACTGGAAAATGTCAGTTTTCATTCCAATCTCAAAGAAAGGCAATGCCAAAGAATACTCAAATGCTCAAACTACCGCACAATTGGACTCATCTCACATGCTAGTAAAGTAATGCTCCAAATTCTCCAAGCTAGGCTTCAGCAATATGTGAACCATGAAATTCCTGATGTTCAAGCTGGTTTTAGAAAAGGCAGAGGAACCAGAGATCAAATTGCCAACATCCATTGGATCATGGAAAAAGCAAGAGAGTTCCAGAAAACATCTCTTTCTGCTTTATTGACTATGCCAAAGCCTTTGACTGTGTGGATCACAATAAACTGTGGAAAATTCTGAAAGAGATGGGAATACCAGACCACCTAACCTGCCTCTTGAGACATCTGTATGCAGGCCAGGAAGCAACAGTTAGAACTGGACATGAAACAACAGACTGGTTCCAAATAGGAAAAGGAATATGTCAAGGCTGTATATTGGCACCCTGCTTATTTAACTTCAATGCAGAGTACATCATGAGAAATGCTGGACTGGAAGAAGCACAAGCTGGAATCAAGATTGCCAGGAGAAATATCAATAACCTCAGATATGCAGACAACACCACCCTTATGGCAGAAAGTGAAGAGGAACTAAAAAGCCTCTTGATGAAAGTGAAAGAGGAGAGTGAAAAAGTTGTCTTAAAGCTCAACATTCAGAAAACAAAGATCATGGCATAAGGTCCCACCACTTCATGGGAAATAGATGGGGAAACAGTAGAAACAGTGTCAGACTTTATTTTTTGGGGCTCCAAAATCCCTGCAGATGGTGGCTACAGCCATGAAATTAAAAGACGCTTATTCCTTGGAAGAAGTTATGACCAACCTAGATAGCATATTCAAAAGCAGAGACATTACTTTGCCAACTAAGGTCCGTCTAGTCAAGGCTATGGTTTTTCCAGTAGTCATGTATGGATGTGAGAGTTGGACTGTGAAGAAGGCTGAGCACCAAAGAATTGATGCGTTTGAACTGTGGTGTTGGAGAAGACTCTTGAGAGTCCCTTGGACTGCAAGGAGATCCAACCAGTCCATTCTGAAGGAGATCAGCCTTAAGACTTCTTTGGAAGGAATGATGCTAAAGCTGAAACTCCAGTACTTTGGCCACCTCATGCGAAGAGTTGACTCATTGGAAAAGATTTAGATGCTGGGAGGGATTGGGGGCAGGAGGAGAAGGGGATGACAGAGGATGAGATGGCTGGATGGCATCACTGACTCGATGGATGTGAGTCTGAGTGATCTCTGGGAGTTGGTGATGGACAGAGAGGCCTGGCGTGCTGCGATTCATGGGGTCACGAAGAGTCGGACACGACTGAGTGACTGAACTGAACCGAACCTAATAGTGATCTAAGAAAGTCAGGAGCCAATACATTTCATCCTCTGCACTTCTTCTCATCAGCATAACCTGGGAGACCAAATACTCCAGATGATATAGAGCCATAATAGAGAAAACACCTCCAAAACTCACATTGAATTTGTCATAAGCAAAAATAAACCTGACCATGTTAATCCACTCTGATTTTAGGGTTCATTTGTTTTTGAAACACAGTCTATCTTATCCTGCCTAAAATGACAGGAACTAGTAATGTCAAACAAGGGAAACATGGATTGCAAAATAAAAGAAATTATTGGGACTTCCCTGGTGGCTCAGTGGTGAAGAATCTGCCTGCCAATTCTTGGCACATGAGTTTGATCCCTGGTCTGGGAGTGTCCCACAATGCATAGAGCAACTAAGCCCTTGCACTACAATTACTGAGTCTGTGCTCCAGAGCCTGGGAGCTGCAACTACTGAAGCTTGGACACCCTAGAGCCCCTGCTCTACAATGAAAGAAGCCCAAGCAAGACAACTGAAGAGTAGCCCTCACTTGCCACAATGAGAGAAAAATCTTCTCAGCAAGGAAGACTGAAATTAATTAAAATAAATTTTAAAAAATTAAAAAGGAATTATCATATATAAACCAAGTAAAATAGAATTCAATGTGAGGCTACTGTAGTTAGCACTCATGTTGTAATTGGTGATCATAGTGTTAATTTTTCCTAGGACTTTCAGACGCTGAAGCCAGATAGTTATCAGTTGTATAATAGAACAAAAAGAGAGAAACAAGTAGTCACAAGTTGTTCTTTCAACTGTTTGATGATGTTAAGAAAAAACACTGGTTGAAGTTGTGGCAAAATAAGCAAATTACATTCAAATTTTTGTTAAGTAAAATGGGGTTGGAGAGATTTTAAGAATACTCTGATAGCCATGTTATTGCAGATGTCATCTTTATAGTCACTGCATTACTCATATTACCTCTGTGATGATAAGAATGTGTACTCTTAAATTTCACATTGAAAAGTAAGAGTCATTTCACTAACAAAAGAAAAGTAAAAACCAATTACTTTGATATGGATATGGAAATTCTGGCATTTAGGAATTATTATTGCTGATTTAATTTCAGTTCTAAATCTCATGAATCACTATTTAATGAAAACAATTTTTTTCTAAAGTACCTTACTTTTAACAATCACCAAAATTTAGGGAGGCAGAATGCAATTAACTAAGTTGGTGTTTTTCCAATACAGTTTTATTTGTATGAAAGCAGCTTCAGAATTTTTTTATTATGTAGTCTAAGTCCTCAGTTTTATGTTTTGTTTTGATCAAGAAATATGAACACTGATGCACCCTAAATATTACATTACATGCATTAGATTGAAATTCCATAAAAGTTTCCCAGATAAGAAATTTGTTAGATATAAGTTTTATATTAAAATCTGTTAAGTATCTATTGCTTTTATTAAACACTACCTAAGTAAACAACAATGTACTTATTTTCACCTTGTTGGAAGAAACAATCTACCAGAAGTTAATTTGGTAGGAGGAAAATTCTATAATAGTTAGAACTTCACACAGGGGTTCTAATTGAATTTAGCTGGAGCAAGACTAATGCACTCTTTTAGCCGATCTGAGTTGTTTCTTGACTCTAAGTAACATTACTATTCTGCTCTTGCCTGGGATTATATCACTTTAATAATGGCATAGATTACAAAAACAGCTTCTGCCTTTCTACTGGTAGTGTCAGTTTCCAGTAGGGAGGTTAGGTGATTACTGAGGCAGTGATAGAAGTGACTGTCCGTGTTCTGTGAGCTCATGATGCTGCACGCAGGTAACAATTGTGATCTTGACAGTTATTTGCCCCTGTTAAAAGAACCTTTCTAACAAAACAGAGTCTATAGAACTGCTTGAGCCCTGCTAGCATAAATAATATCACTTGGGCCAACCATTTAAGCTAAAGTAGAGCAGGTGCCATTAATAATCCATATTTTGTATTTGCACACTTGGGGTACTCTCTTATGTCCCAATGACAGTATCTTGGACACATGTATTACACATATATTCACTCATTTGTTCATGCATTGGCCTAGAATTTATTGCCTACCACTCTATGTTAGGAATTGTGCTAGAAATACAAAATATAATGAGACAGAGTTCCAGTCCTCATTTGTTCACAGTAAAATTGATAGAGATAGATGTATGAAAAAAGATGAGTGCAATAAAATGTAATAGGCACTATGATAATATTCTATACATGAGATCCAAAAGAGAAAGGCATCAACTCAATCTGGAAGGTCACTAAGTACTTTATAAAAGTACCTATGAGTGAATCTTAAAGTTTGGTACTCACCAGGAGGGTCATCAGTTCAGTTCAGTCATTCAGTCGTGTCCGACTCTTTGCAACTCCATGAATTGCAGCACATCAGGCCTCCCTGTCCATCACCAACTGGAGTTCACTCAAACTCATGTCCATCGTCGGTGATGGAGGGTCATAGCAGAGGCTAAAGGTAAGGATAGGAGTAGCATGCCATTTTAAGTATGATTGAAGCAAAAATGCAGACAGAAGCAAGCTGAAAGGTAAAGTTTGGAGGTGGAGAAGAGCCAGGACTGGGAGTCTGGTTGCTTCTGTAGAAGTGATTATTATATAATCATTTGAGGTCAACAAATATTAATACACAGAAGCATCAAATACAAGCTCCCAGTAATTTTATGTATTGATATCTCTCAGTTTATTTTTTAAAATGTCTATATTTAAAACATTATCAATGAACAATCAAGCCTTTGTAACTTTGTAGCAAAGAATATGGACTTTGGAAACAGATGTGAAAGTGAAGTCACTCAGTCATGTCCAATTCTTTGCAACGCCATGGACTGTAGACTACCAGACTCCTCCCTCTATGGGATTCTCCAGGCAAGAGTGCTGGAGTGGGTTGCCATTTCCTTCTCCAGGGCATCTTCCCGACCCAGGGATTGAACCCAGGCCTCTCACATTCCGGGTAGATGCTTTTAACCCCTGAGCCACCAGGGAAACAGATGACTTGGGTTCAAATACCTCTATGGCATGAATTATCTATTGTTAGTTTTGGGGTCTACTTTCTCATTAATAAAGTGGATAGTAAAATGGAGATAAATACAGCAACCAACTTTTGGAGCAATTGTGAGGATTATATTATTTAATGTAGTCGAACAACTTAAAAGTACAAACAGAACTTAATCAGTGCTATGTAAAGGCCAGTCAATAAAAAGGTCTTAGATTGTATTTCTCTATGGCTGATCCTTTGTGAAAGCTTATACAGCTAATAAAAGCTTTTGTCTCAGTCCCTAAAAATATTTACTTATTATATGAAAAAAAATGCACATTCTTTAACATAGAAAAAAAGAAAACAAAAGTTCTTAAAAGGCTAAAACCCTTGTACATTTTCAGTCTCTTCTTTTCCCCTAGTTCAGCTTATGAAAATATGATGGAAGTCTGAACATATATATCAGTTATAATTGGATATTTCCCATACAAAGATAAGTATACTGAAAGTCTCAAAAGTTCAGCTCACCAACTTGCAGAGGTGACTATCATGAAAATACATGTATAGTAAATTCATTCCCTTCCTAGGATTGTAGATATGGGGAATTTAATTGAGAATAGGATCAAAATACATAGAAAAGCAACCAGTCCATATTTATGACCTGGCAGAGGTGAGAAACAGCAGCCTGGGGAATAAATTAACAGTATACCATTAAGCCAAAATCAATTGATGTTCAAAGGAATGCACAGGTTATGGCTACACATACTATAGGACTGCCATACTAATGAACATATTGTATAAAGTGCAATGTCTTAAAATATGAAAAGTAATTAATTTCTCATGGAAAGAGCCCAAGGTAGACTTGTCTCTGGGAGAAATGGTAATATAACTGCTTTTCATGTGTGGTTTTGCCAATATATTTTATTCATTTAAGTTCTATTTCACAAAATAGTTTATATTGTAGCTCATGTCACATATTTTGGTTAAAATGAAAAAAAAAGTCATGAGAGTATTGGCTATATTTATGCTAGTAGAACACTTCACTGAGGGAGCTTTTTGCTGTTGTATTTTTTAAAGTCTACATAACATGTTAATATTTTTTATTGAGTAGTTTCATTTTACTAGACATTGTCCTGTTTTAGTTAATCAGTGATGAATAAGATTCATGTGGGTTTTGGCAGGGAGAGCTGCAGGTTCAAAAACAAAGAGTTGAAAGATCTTGGTATGGTTGAGTGACTAAAGTAAGCCAAGCCTGAAAGAGGAGTGTAAGAGTAGATGAAATAACGATGTCAGGCAGGAAGAACATTTTAAGCTTCACATTGATTTGAATCATATCCTAGAAGCAATGAGGGGGACTTTAGCTCGTATATTTACTTCATTCCTTCAAAATTTCTTTGAAATGACTTAAAAATGGGAAAATAATGCCAAAGCTTTAAGGAGCTGCTACACATATTTGTTGTTGTTATTGTTTGTTCAGTTGCTAAATTCTATCCGACACTTTGTGACCCCATGGACTGCAGCATGACAGGCTTCCCTGTCCTTCATCAACTCCCAGAGCTTGATCAAACTCATGTCCATTGAGTCAGTGATGCCATCCAACCATCTTGTCCTGTTTCATCCCCTTCTCCTCCTACCTTCAATCTTTCCCAGCATCAGAGTCTTTTCCAATGAGCCAGCTCTTTGCATCAGGTGGCCAAAGTACTGGAGCTTCAGCCTCAGGATCAATCCCACCACTGAATATTAAGGACTGATTTCCTTTAAGATTGATTGGTGTGATGGCCTTGCAGTCCAAGGGACTCTCAAGAGCTTTCACCAACACCACAGTTCAAAAGCATCAATTCTATACTACTCAGCCTTCTTCATCATCCAACTCTCACATCTTTACATGACTACTGGAAAAAATAAAGCTTTGGCTCGATGGACATTTGTTGGCAAAGTGATGTCTTTATTTTTAATATGCTGTCCAGGTTTGTCATAGCTTTTTTTTTTTTTTTTCAAGGAGCAAGTGTCTTAATTTCATGAGTGCAGTCACCATTTGCAATGGTTTTGGAATCCCAGAAAATAAAGTCTGTCACTGTCCATTGCTTCCTGGTGTATTTGCCATGAAGTGATGTGACACTGGAAAAAGTCAGTTTTCATTCCAATTCCAAAGAAAGGCAATGCCAAAGAATGATCAAACTACCGCACAATTGCATTCATCTCACATGCTAGCAAAGTCATGCTAAAAATTCTCCAAGCCAGACTTCAGCAATACGTGAACCGTGAACTCCCTGATGTTCAAGCTGGTTTTTGAAAAGGCAGAGGAACCAGAGATCAAATTGCCAACATCCGCTGGATCATGGAAAAAGCAAGAGAGTTGCAGAAAAACATCTCTTTCTGCTTTATTGACTATGCCAAAGCCTTTGACTGTGTGGATCACAATAAACTGTGGAAAATTCTGAGAGAGATGGGAATACCAGACCACCTAACCTGCCTCTTGAGACATCTGTATGCAGGCCAGGAAGCAACAGTTAGAACTGGACATGGAACAACAGACTGGTTCCAGAAAGGAAAAGGAGTATGTCAAGGCTCTATACTGTCACCCTGCTTATTTAACTTCTATGCAGAGTACATCATCAGAAACGCTGGACTGGAAGAAACACAAGCTGGAATCAAGATTGCCAGGATAAATATCAATAACCTCAGATATGCAGACAACATCACCCTTATGGCAGAAAGTGAAGAGGAGCTAAAAAGCCTCTTGATGAAAGTGAAAGAGGAGAGCAAAAAAGTTGGCTTAAAGCTCAAGATTCAGAAAACGAAGATCATGGCATTCAGTCCCATCACTTCATGGGAAATAGATGGGGAAACAGTAGAAACAGTGTCAGACTTTATTTTTTTGGGCTCCAAAATCCCTGCAGATTGTGACTGCAGCCATGAAATTAAAAGATGCTTACTCCTTGGAAGAAAAGTTATGACCAACCTAGATAGTATATTCAAAAGCAGGGACATTACTTTGCCGACTAAGGTCCGTCTAGTCAAGGCTATGGTTTCTCCAGTGGTCATGTATGGATGTGAGAGTTGGACTGTAAAGAAGGCTGAGCACCAAAGAATTGATGCTTTTGTACTGTGGTGTTGGAGAAGACTCTTGAGAGTCCCTTGGACTGCAAGGAGATCCAACCAGTCCATTCTGGAGGAGATCAACCCTGGGATTTCTTTGGAAGGAATGATGCTAAAGCTGAAGCCCCAGTACTTTGGCCACCTCATGTGAAGAGTTGACTCATTGGAAAAGACTCTGATGCTGGGAGGGATTGGGGGCAGGAGGAGAAGGGGACGACCAAGGATGAGATGGCTGGATGGCATCACTGACTTGATGGATGTGAGTCTGAGTGAACTCTGGGAGATGGTGATGGACAGGGAGGCCTGGCGTGCTGTGATTCATGGGGTTGCAAAGAGTCGGACACGACTGAGCAACTGAACTGAACTGTTGTGACAAGATGCCATGATCTTTGTCTTTTGAACGTTGAGTTTTAAGCCAGCTTTTTCACTCTCCTCTCTCATCTTTATCAAGAGACTCTTTAGTTTCTTTTCGTTTTCTGCCATAAGGATGGTGTAATCGCCATATCTTAGTTTACTGATATTTCCCCCAGCAATCTTAATTTTGGCTTGTGCTTCCTCCAGCCAGCCATGATGTACTCTGCATATAAATTAAATAAGCAGGGTGGCAATATACAGCCTTGTCGTACTCCTTTCCAAAGTTGGAACCAGTCCATTGTTCCATATCCAGTTCTAACTGTTGCTTCTTGACCTGCATGCAGGTTTCTCAGGAGGTACATACAGTGGTCTGGTATTCCCATCTCTTTAAGAACTTTCCACAGTTTGTTGTGATCCACACGACACATACAGTAGATCATATTGTACTCTAAGAAGGAGCAAGGATGACTGGCCAAGGTTTCAACTCTGAGCTGAGAGATCATAAGACCCCATGAAGTGTGTGTAGGAAGTTTTGAAATTAACCCTAGGTTCAAAGAAAGAGATGTAAACACAAGTAGGTCATGGGGAATTTCATAACTTGGGGTTGAGGGCAAACTAACACCCCTAGAACTGAACCAAGTGCATTACACAGAGCAGGGGCCATCTCCACACATGGCACCTTTATATATCAACAGAGACCACTGGCAAGGATTAATGAGAGAAATGTCGAGAGACAGAGGAAGAAAGAAGGGAGCAAGAGCAAAGTAAAGACTGCATTGTTGTAACAGGCCCTAATGGTCCATTCTGCTAGAGGGAAAAGCTCTGCATTGTGTGATACAACTTTGTGTCATTTACTGTCACAATAGCAAATACAGAAATAGAAGGAAGTCTCAGTGCAGGAATTAATTTCTATTATGTCTCTGTTCTCTCCAGTAAAAGTATATCTTTTGAAACAGCAGCTTAGAACTTACACCCATAAATTTCTCTGGAATTTCTGAAATATTTGCTCCACAGAAGACGGAATTTCTGCCAATCTGCCACCACTTACATAAAATGTTTTCTTAGAGCCCTCGGCCACTCGTCTGACCCCAGTGATGATCTGCCCAGGTTCCTAATGCATAACACTAACCAATGAGTATATTTTTGACCTTCAAGGATCCTTCATTTCACCTTTCTTCTCTTAGACATTGGATTAAATAAATCTCTATTTATTTCTGACACAGTATCAATAGTGAATTTTCTCTGTTTTAATCTTATGGCTAAAAACCCTATATTACAATTTATCAGTTCCTTGGTGAATGTGAAGTTGACAGAATGCATCACCATTTCAATAATTATGACTCTTTTCCTCTCCTAGAGGACACGAGAGTACAGTAATAAAGCCAGGAAAGCCTGAAACTTCAAACAATTACCCCTTAGGTATTCCTGTTTTGACCAGCTTGGGAATCATTTTATGCTTAATGAATGATTAATAGAAATACAGATGTATTCTGCTTTGAGAAACTCAGAATATATCACATTCAAATGTTCAGAATAGATGGTCAGCTTCATTGAATTTATGGTATGATGTTTTTAGTAAGCACCTTTAATGAATTTACATTATAATTCAATTCACCAGTAAGATTAGTTTTTCTTAACATTGAGAATATTTGTATTCTGAAAAAAATAATAGATAATATATAATTTGCTTTTGTTTTTCATATAGAATATGCTAGAAATGAAAATAAGAAGCAAATACTTCAAAACTCTGATCCCCCCGCCAACTTTCATGTGTATACTACTGTACTGTTAGCTATATTGACAATGCTGTTTTAGCTTCCCAGAATGTAGTTCTCCTAAATGAACACTTGTATTCTTTGATCAGCATCTACCCATTTGCACCCTGCCCCTAGCTCTTTGCAACCACCCCTCTCTTCTCAGTTTCTCAAAGTTCAGCTTCTTAAGATTCTACATATAAGTGATATCATATCCTATCTTTGTCTAACTTATTTCCCTACATATAATACCCTCAAGCATGCCATCCATGTCATCACAAGCAGCAGGGTTTCCTTCTTTCTCATCAATGAATATAATATCTGTCTATCTATCTATCTGGATATCACATCTTTGCATGTATATGTCACATCTTCATCTATTCCCTCTTCAACAGACAACACTTAAGTTGTTTTCATAGCTTGACTGTAGCGAATAAGGCTGCAATGGACATGGAGTTACAGATGTTTCTTTGAGATTCTGTTTTCATTTCCCTTGGGTAAATAAATACTGAGAACAAGGATTCTTGGGTCATTTTCTGATGAACTGCCATACTATTTTCCATAATGACATTTACATTCCCACCAACAGTACCTCTGATGTGAAGAGATGACTCATTGGAAAAGACCTGATGCTGGGAAAGATTGAGAGCAGGAAGACTGAAAGCAGGAGGAGAAGGTGGTGACAGAGGATGAGGTGGTTGGATGGCATCACCAACTCAATGGATATGAGTGTGAGCAAATTCCAGAATATGGTAAAGGACAGGGAACCCTGTCATGCTGCAGTCCATGGGATTGCAAAGAGTGAGACACGACTGAGTGACTGAACTACAACAATACCAATTTACATTCCCACCAAGAGTACCCAATTATTCCTTTTTCTATACATCTTTGCCAACATTTGTTATCCCTTGTCTTTTTGATGATACACAACTGTTCTAATAGATGTGAGATTACATATCATTGTGGACTTGATTTTCATTTCCATGATGACTAGTGATGTGTGGAACATCTTTTTGTATCCCTTCACTTTGGGCTATTTGCTGTTGCTGTTTAGTCACTAAGTCATGTCCAACTCTTTGTGACCCCATGGACGGCAGCATGCTAGGTTCCTCTGTCCATGGGCTTTCCAAGGCAAGAAAACTGGAGTGGGTTGCCATTTCTTTTTCCAGGGGACCTTCCTAACCCAGGGACTGAACACATATCTCTGTACTTAAAGCTAGTCTCCTTAATCTACAGGTTTATCAATAATTATCACTGCTTACAGGTACTTGTTTTATTAACTGTACCTCTCTTCCTAAGATACAAATTTGCCTTTGTCAGTAATGTACAGAACAAGAATGGCAGCTTCTCTGTAAAGCATTTGCATTTATATAAAATATTGTGACTAAACTTATCTTTCAGAAAATGAGCTGGCATGCTACAGTCCATGGGGTTGCAAAGAGTCAGATAGAACTTAATGACAGAACAACAACATGAATTCACTGTTATTCACAGCCAAGTCTAAGGTAGTTCATCTTGATCAGTAGGTGCCTACATCACTACCCTCAAGGACAGTTCTTATGAAAATATTATTTTTTAAGTCTCATAATTTTAAATGTACTATTTGCCAGATAGCTTTTGTATTGTTATTTTGTTCACAGAGCTTCATTAATACCACTGAGTCTATAACAGTAGGTAGGACTTGAGATTTTGTAAGGTAACTCATAGAAACAGACTTAAGCAATTTCTAAACTAATGGGTTTTAATGACTTGCTTTCCTCATGTATTTCATAGCAATACAGCTAAACCTTAAATATGTTTTCTATATCATTAAATGCTCTGAAACATAAAGTATTTATTTGGAAATTTTCTGAATCTTTAGGCAGACAGGTATAGTTCCTGAGTTTCCAAAAGGAAGGCATCAAGTAATGACTTATTGTCTCTTTATCTGTGTCATAACTGATGATCTTTTCAAGAAATGTGCCCAAAGAGCCCAAGACTGTGTATGTGAACCAAAATTCATTACACCTGATTTATCAATGTAAAATGTTCAGTAGGCCTAGAACAGGCCACTGTGTGGAGTTTATCAAGAAGAGAGAAGGCAATCTTCCTAAATTAATAGGACATAATGTCATAAGATGACGAGACATAATTGCTCTGTATACCTTACCTTGTTCTACTCTCTAATGATGACTGGATAAAAGTCAACTTTCATGATAGTTTACTGGATTATCTTGCAGAAAGAACTAACACTTAAATTTTCCTCTTACTTTGAGACATTACCTTTGTTAAAAACAGTAACTTATACACAAATTATTTTGAGAATTTGTCTTTTATTCAGAAGTCAAATTATGGCATACGATCGGCAATGTGTTGTTTTTAAATAATAGTTTTTTTAACCTCATTCTTAGATCTTTTATTTTTAAGTGGTGAAGTTTACTCTCGAAAATCAAGATATCATTTTCTTTCATTATAGTTATGTCCTACCAATCTTACATGTTAGTAGAAAAATTTACTTTCAGTCTATTTCAGTCCACTTTTTGAGGAATGTAATTGTAATAAGGGAACGATTCCATAGAGACATTTGATGTTGTAAATAATTTAAAAAAGCATACTGTTTGTGCTTTTGGCAAAAAGACATGTAAAATTCCATTCTTATGTTAATACATCTTTTAAGATTCAGAAACCAATAACAGGCTTAGAATAAAAAAAATTCAAACTTAATTATTTGGTTAAGAAGTAAGAAACATAACATTTAAAATTTCTTTATGATATACATCAGAAAGAAATGCTAGAAAAATACATATAGTGACCATCATTCAGAATCAGGGAAAAGTTTTATAGAAAATGAGGTATCTATGGTAGCATCTATGTCGAACCAGAATGCTTAAAATCAGCAGCAAGTTATTACTTTAAGATCCATGCTAAGTCTAAAAATATGTGATCTGAGCTCATATCATCTTACCTTCCATCGAACTAGTTTTCCTATTTCCTTATATTACAGCCAGAGGAATGTCTAGAACATAGCTTTCTAATAGGAACAAAATATGACCAATATAAACGATTTTAAATTTACTGTTAGATATACTAAAAAGGGCAAAAATATCACATTCAAAAAGAAAAACAAAGTGACCTTAATTTTAATAGCATATTTAAAGCAATCTAATAAGTATATAAAACAACATATGGAGAATATTGTGATTTCTACATGTAGTCACTACATCTACATATATACACTACATACATACACGTTACATACACATACATACAGCTGCATACACTACAGCTATATACATTTCATATTATTTACTGCAAAGGAACACTTTGAAATATAGGGTGTATCTAAACTTACAGTATATCTCAATTTGGATGTTAGATTTTCAATTGTCCCATAAAAAGATAAAGCTATATTTTACACTGTGTGTTAATTTTCTAGTGCTACTATATAAAAGTATCAGAGACTGGGTGGCCTAAACAATATGAAAATTTGTTTTCTTATAGATCTGGGAGCTAGACGTTCAAGATCAAGGTGTTAGGAGAATTGGTTTTAGTCTGGGTTCTCTTGTTGCTTTACCCTCTCCCTATGTCTTCACTTGATCTCCCCTGCATAATGTGTCTGTGTTCTATTCTTCTCTTCTTATAAGGACACCAGTCATCTTGGATTACGGCTCATCCATATGATCTTCGGAGAAGGCAATGGCAACCCATTCCAGAACTCTTGCCTGGAAAATCCCGTGGACGGGGGAGCCTGGTAGGCTGTGATCCATGGAGTCGCTAAAAGTCGGACATGACTGAAAGCCCTCACTTTCACTTTTCATTTTCATGCATTGGAGAAGGAAATGGCAATCCACTCCAGTGTTCTTGCCTGGAGAATCCCAGGGACAGCGGAGTCTGGTGGGCTGCCGTCTATGGGGTCGCACAGAGTCCGACAGGACTGAAGCGACTTAGCAGCAGCAGCAGCAGCATATGACCTTACTATAACTTAATTGCCTCTTTCAAGATCCTGTCACCAAATACAGTTCACATATATTGGTGCTAGGGGTTGGAATTTTAGTATATGCGTTTTGGAAGGACATAATACAGCTCATAACACACGGCTTCACTTTTATATTGTCATTAAAATTAATTAAAATTTTAGTTTATCATGCTAGACACATTTCAAGTGCATTTTTGCTAAATAAAAGTATTCTACATATAAACATAATTTTTAAACAACTGCCAAATTCTGAAGACATACACACACACTCATAGGCTTTCTTCTCATCAGAGGCTATTTATGCACATCATCTCTTTATAAAATCCTTCATGCCAGCTCAAATGGGCATTCAAGTATGAATCATTGTTTTTAAAAAGTCAGTGATCACTTTTGTGAGTTGAACGATTTCTTCTACAATTTTGCTATTAGGAAAACTATTCACTATATTTATTTTCTATGTGTGACTGTTTTCCACTGTTCTTTTACTAAACATATTAAAATAAGAATTTATGTTTCTTTTTTTCTAGTAGCTTAGTATTTCAATACTATATTTATACTTGATAACAGGTATAAAACATTTATACTAGCTTTATATATTTTGTTACAATTTCTCTAAATATTTCTGTGTTAAAAAATCACATAACTAAACAGATATAAAGTTATTACTCCTTATAATTACTGTACATATTGAAGCTATATTAAAAACACTATGTCCCCTTTTGTACAGCAATCAGTGGCAGAATATGTCACCCTGGAATATGCTGGTTTGGTATATTATTTTCATCTGTAAGCATTTAAAAAGGCTTTCTGGGTGGCTCAGTGATAAAGAACCTGTCAGCCAATGCAGGAGATGCAGCTTTGATCCCTGGTGTGGACAGATTCCCCAGAAAAGAAAATGGCAACCCACTCCAGTATTCTTGCCTGGGAATCCTATAGACAGAGGAGCCTGGCAGGCTATGGTCCATGGGATTTCAAAAGAGTCAGATATCACTGAACCACTAATCAACAAAGTACTTAAAACTTAGCAAATGGAAGCAGAAACTTTCTCCGAAGAATGCCTATTATCTGCCTAAAGGCACATCTTTCAAATGAAACTCAACTGTCCAAAATCTCCCCCCTGGAAATTTCATCAGCCTGGAAAGACTAACTCTCATCATGGAAGAAGAAACTAACAGTTGATACCACATCCAAGCATACTTTGTCACAAACTCATACCTTCCATCTATTCCTCTTTCCTGAAAATCATTGATTCTCCTCCAAAAGACCTACATTATTCCTTTCCCTTTCCCAATTAAGGTAACATTTAATCCTGAATTCTAAGTCGTGCTAAGGAGTTAGTCACATATTAATGTCACTTGTGAATCTTTATCACAGTAGTCTCAAACAAGAATTCAGAAAGATAGAAATTATCCCCCTCCACACACACACATACACTATGTTTTTAGGGAAAGTTTTTCCCTTAAATTGTATGTATTTGATAATCATCAGAAGTTATATTATTCTCTTCTAGTCTAATCCAGAAACATTTCCAATGCAATGAATATAAGAGTAAGCATTTTCAACTCAATTACCTCCAGTTTTTATTTTTTCTATTACTTTTCATTTGGTTATACAATAATCAAAATATTGAATGAGCCTTAACACTTAAAATCTGATAGCATGAACTGACATTAAGAATCTATTCAACATAACCTTCATATTTCTATGTAAATGTAAAAGTAGAGATGACCACGTAAGTGAACAAGACAGGTGATATGTATCACCTGTGAGTCAGCTAGTTTGTGGACAAGTCATCCAGCTGTTCCAAAATATATTTCAATATTTATTATGATCTAATTTTTTACACCATTAGAAAATCAGCCTTGTATACTTTAGAGCACTTAAGAAAACCCAGATCACAACTGGTAAATGGACACATAACACCTTAATTATTATTACTAATATTAATAACTAGATCTGAGAGAGAATGGGAAGAGTAGAAACTGACATAGGAGTCTCTGGAAATACATGAATGCTTGTTCCCCTACTAAATAAAATCCAACCAATTGTTTCTGCATCAGTTTTGGAATCAAGTCATAATTTTGGCAAGTCATCAAATACCTTCCTCATTCTTGCTTATTATCTGTGTTTCAAGTAATACTTAACATATAGTTGCCCAAACTCCCTTGAGTTTGTAAATAGAGCTTTCTCTATCAATAGTCTTAGTTTTTTCATTCTTTCTTCATCTGTCTAATGTCAAATAGCTTATGACTTAGCTCTCAAGTTACCTTCCTTGCCCAAGCCAACATCTATCCCTTTTGGGGATTCAGAGTTCCAATAGAACTTTGAGTTTTCCTCTGTGATAGTGTTTTTGTATCGCTTCCTCTTTGGTGTCAGTTTTTTTCCAGGCTACCTGACCATGCACTCCTGGAGAGAAAAAGCCATAACATCTTGGTGCTTAGAAAAATGTTTATAAATATTGGATATGGTAAAAGCACAAAAAGATGAGGTAGATACATCATGTGTCATTTATTGTGGTTTGGCAAAAAATGATGTGGAGAGAGATCATGGCCCATAAGGACAAAGTTTTCTTACTACTTTTAACTCTTTAATTTTAGCTTTCCCCTGTGTTTGCCCTGGCCATATAGAATGTCCAGCAATCTTGTGGCTTATTTCAATTTCTAACTCAAAAAACTGGTATAAAGGCTGGAATACAGTTATGTTTTTAAGTTCTAGAAATCTGATAACTAGACATAATTGTTAGAGTTTTCAGAATTTTTATTTGAAAACATTTTAGACTGTATAAAAATACTGCCATTTGGGGGGAAGACTTTTCCTGGACAAAGATAAATTTGTCAAGAAGCTTTATATTTCTAAATGTACCCACCAATTAGAATTTTAAAAAGACGCATGGAAGTCCAAAAGGAGATTTTTTGGATTAGCTAATCATATTTTGTCCCAAATATTTTCTTCAGTAAGACTAACTGCAATGTTATGAATTAAATAAATCTGTGAAGTGATTTGTAATGGGGACCCCATTTGAATAAGGTAGTGTATCTTACAACAAAAATTTAAGAGTTTGAAATTCATAGACAGCCAAAGGTAGAAATAAACTTTTCCTTATTCAAAATAAAAATTAGGGGACAACTGCTTTGCCAATCTCACACTATTTAATTTATAGAAAATACAAAATATTTAATTTCAATTGGAAGATTGTGTTAGTCACTCAGTCATGCCTGACTATTTGTGACCCCATGGACTGTAGCCCACCAGGCTCCTCTCTCCATGGAATTCTCCAGGCAAGAATACTGAAGTGGGTTGCCATTTTCTTCTTCAGGGGATCTTTCTAACCCAGGGGTCAAACCCAGATCTCCTGCAGTGCAGGTAGATGCTTTACTGTTTGCACGACTAGGGAAGCCTAGAAATTGCAATCTGTAATTTTGTGTATTGTATACAATTTTGTATACAATTACATTGGACATTAATAAGCATGATAAGAAGTTTATATATTGACCTCACAAATTTCATTAGTTTTAAAAGATCCCCTGAATCTCTTTTTGCTTTAACAATACATTGTTAGAAAAAGGCACATTCTCTCTGAAGGATGAAGTATATCTTCAGAAGGGCAAACATTTATATCCTAATGCTCAATGTTCTATTTATTGTTGAAAAAACACAGATGTTACAGTCATGCAGACATTAGTGCAAATTCTGAGTCCACTTTCATTCATTTTGAGACTTAGGCAAACCAATTTTCTGACTCGATTTCCAAAAATTATATATATATATATATATATATATATATATATATGTATATATATATATGCAATAGTGTTTTTCTTATCTTGGTGTTTTTAGGAGTAGGATCATGCCTATAATACAGCAAAACTATGCAAATGATATCATTAGTTTTTATTAATATCAATGGCTTCAGCACTAATATAAGTAGCATCATTTCTGGTTTTCAATGCACAATACAAATTCGGAGGACTCTCAAGTTTTTACCCGTCATTTAATATCTGAGCAAGTGAGAGTTGAACTGTGAAGAAGGCTGAGCGCCGAAGAATTGATGTGTTTGAACTGTGGTGTTGGAGAAGACTCTTGAGAATCCCTTGGACTGCAAGGAGATCCAACCAATCCATTCTAAAGGAGATCAGTACTGGGATTTCTTTGGAAGGAATGATGCTAAAGCTGAAACTCCAATACTTTGGCCACCTCATGTGAAGAGTTGACTCATTGGAAAAGATTGTGATGCTGGGAGGGAATGGGGGGCAGGAGGAGAAGGGGACAACAGAGGATGAGATGGCTGGATGGCATCACTGACTCGTTGGATGTGAGTCTGAGAGAACTCCGGGAGTTGGTGATGGACAGGGAGGCCTGGCATGTTGTGATTCATGGGGTCACAAAGAGTCGGACACGACTGAGCAACTGAACTGAACTGAACTGAACCGAACCTTGAAATGCAGTTTTAGGGTCTTAGATATTCTATAAAAATTCTAGGATGAGTATTTTAATTATTTTGTTTTGAAAAGATTTTTTGAAACGGTATATAGCCATAACATCCACTAGTCTTTGGATTACTTTCTGTCATGTAGCTGAAATGCTCTAAGTTAAGGAGCTTGGTTCTAGGGAGTATCTCCATCTGTCTGCATATAATAGTTGTCTGGAATGCAAGAGTGCCTTGACCACTTGACCACTTGTGTTCTCAGATTCTGGTCATCGATGACCAAAAATCTAGACAAAAAATTTAGAAATCAAGAAAACATCTTGAGTTATTATTAAGTTAGGCCTTTTCCCAGAGGAACAAAGATCTCTTGTGACTCCTATGTGGTTAACCATGCTTCCTTCAGTTACAGGTTCTACACAGGCCTAAATCTCTTCCTGAGACCACATCTCCATAGTACTAGAAGTCTGCATTTGCTGAGTCTCCTTTATAGAGTTTCTAGGATATAGTTTTTTTTGGAACATATGAAAAAGTCTTTAAATAAGTCATGATAAAAAGTTTAATATCATTGTTGTTGTTAGTAGCAGTGCAATGAAAGACCAGAGGTAATGAGAAAACGTGTCACTAAGAGAAGTGATGGCTCAGATCATGCAGCTCTGACAGGAAGGGCAACATGAGATACTGTAAACAGGTTGTAGTCTTTGGATACCTGCCCTAGGATGGAATCAGAGAAGGGACAGGGGATGTGCTTGGTTCTTCTTTCCTCAGAAGGCTCCTACATAAGGAGACTGCTTTCTGACACAATCACATTAAAATCCTAGTTCCAGAGGTTTCTACACACCAAATTACATTAAAATCAAAACAAAACATAAATATCTGGTTAAATGAATAAAGGATAGATAGATTACCTTTTTCTTCCAACTTTAATAGAATATTTAAAGATTGTAGGTAAAAGTATCATAACACTTTTTGGAGTATGTTACCACTTACAGATTGTCTGGAAAATGGTACGCCTTGGTGCTTCCTTATTGCAGTAATTCTTTCCACCATTTCTCTGTCTCTAGTATTGCTGTTATTGTTTAGTCGCTCAGTCCTGTCTGACTCTTTTGCAGCCTCATGGATGGTAACCCACCAGGCTCTTTGGTCCATGAGATTTCCCAGGCAAGAATACTGCAGTGGGTTGCCATTCCCTTCTCCAGGGGATCTTCCCAGTGTGACTGAACTCACGTTTTCTGCATTGGCAGGTGGATTCTTTACCTCTGAGGCACCAGATAAGTCTATATCTAGTGTACATGCTTTTTAAAAGTCACTGAAGAATATCAGTAAAGAACATAAAGATTTTACATTGTGTCTACAAAAACCAACCACTCTCCTCTGAAGAAAACACTTGTAATAGGCTGACATATACTATATTTTAAAGCTTCAATTTTAAATGTATATTCAGCTGGGATAGAATCATTTTAGGGATGAAACATAGTGTATCTGCCGTAGTGATAGAGTGAATTTCCTATTATGAAATAAAATAGTATTTTATACAGTAAATATGATTGTCCTACATAAAATATAAGGTATTCTTAAAAAAAACTTGCTGTTATTAAAATTCACTGTAATGTTACAGTGGTTTTATCATAAGTTCTTTTTCTTTTCACTTATATTTTTGTTATAATTCATGATCTTTGAAATAAACTGCAAGTAGCTTCCTCTGAATACTGATTTTGTCCCCATATGTAAAATAGATGTGTTTGCTTCTGGGTATATTTTACACTTAAAAATAAAAGCCATTGATATGTCAGTAGAGCATTTATTTCTTTATAACTGACAACCACTCAGTTCACATCTTTAAGCTAAGGGATATTTCTCTTTCACTGGAGAGAGCAAAGACTTCCAGGTTTAGTACCATTTCTAAAGAGCAGATTACAAGTGGAATAGGTGAATGGCAATGCACAGCAATCTAAAGCATATCAGTGTTAGCAAAGCAATTTGATCCATGAAATTTCATCAGAAACAATCTGCTAACTTTTCTGACTCCATTAGTCCAGGTTTTAAATTCAAATATCTATATTTCAACTAACTTTAAATAGAGAAAAATGAATTTGTATCTAATTGTACATGTGTAGAAAAGAAGGAACAACATTAAACAGGTAAATGAGGAAGAAAATGTACTTAAATTACAGAAGGCTGTGACCCGAAGTATCTCTGAAAACAATATCTTAAAAAAATAGTTTATGTAAAGTATTATACATACCTAGAAGACAGTACATTCTTTGACATTTTGACAATTATGTCAAGGAAATTCAACATCTTTTTCTCAGAAATTTTGAGAAAATAGCCATCAATAGGGATGCTCTTACAGAATTTAAACCAAATGTTTATATGCTCTGTATTTTCATTTTGCAAGGAAATGATTGCTAATCACTATTCTCTTTTAATGTTTAATTCTTTCAAAAACACTGATTTACATTTTGTTGTGCAAATGTATCATCTCCCCTATCAATTTTGTTCTTGAACATTCTTTTATATACCACAGCTTCACATCAGAATCCCACATATAATCAAAAAGTTTTATGTATATCCCCTTTTGGGTTTCAGATAACTTGGGTAAAGTCAAGAACCCATGAAGATAAGGCCTTTCATCAAAGAATGACATTATAGGCATTTTATGGAATAACAAGCTTAGGTTAATGATAATAAGGAGGGATACATATTTTGATTCTAGTTTATTCAGTGTATGAACACACACACAAAATCTACACAAAAGTTAAGGACAGTTCTCAGAGAATCAGTTTTTGCTGGTCATTTCATACTGAGATTCCACAACTGGATGCTCAGTTCAGTTCAGTTCAGTAGCTCAGCCATGACCCACTCTTTGAAACCCCATGAATCTCAGCATGCCAGGCCTCCCTGTTCATCACCAACTCCTGAAATCTACCCAAACCCATGTCCATCGAGTCGACAATGCCATCTAGCCATCTCATCCTCTGTCATCCCCTTCTCCTCCTGCCCCCTATCTTTCCCAGCATTAGGGTCTTTTCCAAAGAGTCAATGCTTCTCATGAGGTGGCCAAAGTATTGGAGTTTCAGCCTCAGCATCAGTCCTTCCAATGAACACCCAGGACTGATTTCCTTTAGGATGGACTGGTTGGATCTCATTGCAGTCCAAGGGACTCTCAAGGGAAATTAATTAAGGATTTTGGGGGATAGCACTTGCCAGAAACAATTTCAATCATATAATTCTATGACCTGATGATGTTCATGGTGATTTTATTAAATTAAAATATAGATGAGGTTAGAATCATGTTTAGATATTAATTGAAGTGCATAAGGCTAATTAAAATATTCTATAGACAACACATGACTAAAAATATCTTGGAATATTAACTATTAGGTAGTTATAAATTGACCCATTGAGAGACCTAACTGATGGAAATAGAACAATATCAGTTTAGCAAAATGCCTATTTAACAGGCATTGAATTTGTATAACTAGTAATTATTCTTCTTTTAATATCTAGTGTAACACATTTGATAACATTATATATTTATTTATTTATTTATTATTATTATTTTTTCCTTCTAGGAATTTTATTATTTCAAATTTTTAATCAATTTTGAGTTGATTTTTGTGCCTGGTGTGAGAGACTGCTTTAGTTTCTTTCTTTTTTTTTTTGTATTTTTTTAATTTTAAAATCTTTAATTCTTACATGTGTTCCCAAACATGAACCCCCCACCCACCTCCCTCCCCATAACATCTCTGTGGGTCATCCCCATGCACCAGCCCCAAGCATGCTGTATCTTGCGTCAGACATAGACTGGCGATTCGATTCTTACATGATAGTATACATGTTAGAATGCCATTCTCCCAAATCATCCCACCCACTCCCTCTCCCTCTGAGTCCAAAAGTCCGTTATACACAGCTGTGTCTTTTTTCCTGTTTGCATACAGGGTCGTCATTGCCATCTTTCTAAATTCCATATATATGTGTTAGTATACTGTATTGGTGTTTTTCTTTCTGGCTTACTTCACTCTGTATAATCGGCTCCAGGTTCATCCATCTCATCAGAACTGATTCAAATGAATTCTTTTTAATGGCTGAGTAATACTCCATTGTGTATATGTACCACAGCTTTCTTATCCATTCATCTGCTGATGGACATCTAGGTTGTTTCCATGTCCTGGCTATTATAAACAGTTCTGCGATGAACATTGGGGTACATGTGTCTCTTTCAATTCTGGTTTCCTCGTTGTGTATGCCCAGCAGTGGGATTGCTGGGTCATAAGGTAATTCTATTTGCAATTTTTTAAGGAATCTCCACACTGTTCTCCATAGTGGCTGTACTAGTTTGCATTCCCACCAACAGTGTAGGAGGGTTCCCTTTTCTCCACACCCTCTGCAGCATTTATTGCTTGCAGATTTTTGGATCGCAGCCATTCTGACTGGTGTGAAGTGGTACCTCATTGTGGTTTTGATTTGCATTTCTCTGATAATGAGTGATGTTGAGCATCTTTTCATGTGTTTGTTAGCCATCCGTATGTCTTCTTTGGAGAAATGTCTATTTAGTTCTTTGGTTCCTATACACTAATAATGAGAAAGTAGAAAAAGAAATTAAGGAAACAATTCCATTCACCATTGCAACGAAAAGAATAAAATACTTAGGAATATATCTACCTAAAGAAACTAAAGACCTATATATAGAAAACTATAAAACACCGATGAAAGAAATCAAAGAGGACACTAATAGATGGAGAAATATACCATGTTCATGGATCGGAAGAATCAATATAGTGAAAATGAGTATACTACCCATAGCAATTTACAAATTCAATGTAATCCCTATCAAGCTACCAGCGGTATTTTTCACAGAACTAGAACAAATAATTTCAGGATTTGTATGGAAATACAAAAAACCTCGAATTGCCAAAGCAATCTTGAGAAATAAGAATGGAACTGGAGGAATCAACTTGCCTGACTTCAGGCTCTACTACAAAGCCACAGTCATCAAAACAGTATGGTACTGGCACAAAGACAGACATATAGATCAATGGAACAAAATAGAAAGCCCAGAGATAAATCCACACACCTATGGACACCTTATCTTTGACAAAGGAGGCAAGAATATACAACGGAGAAAAGACAATCTCTTTAACAAGTGGTGCTGGGAAAACTGGTCAACCACTTGTAAAAGAATTAAACTAGATCACTTTCTAACACCGCACACAAAAATAAACTCAAAATGGATTAAAGATCTAAATGTAAGACCAGAAACTATAAAACTCCTAGAGGAGAACATAGGCAAAACATTCTCAGACATAAATCACAGCAGGATCCTCTATGATCCACCTCCCAGAATTCTGGAAATAAAAGCAAAAATAAACAAATGGGATCTAATTAAAATTAAAAGCTTCTGCACAACAAAGGAAAATATAAGCAAGGTGAAAAGACAGCCTTCTGAATGGGAGAAAATAATAGCAAATGAAGCAACTGACAAACAACTAATCTCAAAAATATACAAGCAACTTCTGCAGCTCAATTCCAGAAAAATAAACGACCCAATCAAAAAATGGGCCAAAGAACTAGATAACATTATATATTTAGAAATGTAGTTTATTTTGTTCTCTTGGGTTACTAAAAAATGAAATAATTTTTTTTCAAAATACCTCTAGGCTTAATTTTTAAGATTTCCTGATAGAGAATTAAATTCATGTATATGCTAGTATCAAATATTACACAATCAGAGTCATATTCTGAACTATTTTAGGAGGCCATTTCTAAATTATGACAAGCTACATGAAGCCTCAACTTACCCAAGTACTAATTAATGATATTGAACAAATTACATGTTGAAACTGCAGTATTTTTACAGGACTATTGTGGATAATGGATAATAAATGTTAATCATTTAGTATAATGCCTGGAATATATTAAATACTCCATAACTTTAAGTTTTCATAAGTGTCATCATCATCTTCATAAATGTTATAGTACATAGCTATTGTCTTCAATGTAGTTTCACTTGGTAAAGTACTTTCAAAGTGTTAAAAGGAGACTGTCTTCACTTATAGAGATGCTTATTTTGTACTATTGAAACTAGGAATGATATTTTGGGTGTAGTTGCCTAGGAATTAGCAACAAATCAGTAAAAATGAATTATGAAAATAAAAAAAGGAAGAAAGTCACAATACTTTTGAAACATAATTCCTTCTAAGAATATTTATTAGTATGAAATTCTTGATTATTTTTTCACTGACAATTATTCAGTATACATACTAAACAAAGTATATCTAAAGCGGCTTACTTTAAAATTACATTGGAGGAAATTTTCTACAGTGAAAAAATTTTAGAGAGTATACAAGTATTATGTTATATGAAATTTTCAATCATGTAACTTTAATCATGTACATTTATTTAATTTCTTGTATATGGTTTATACATTATTTTATGCAAAGATGATATTGCATTTTCTTCCATATTTCACTAATGTTGTTAAAATTTCTTTTTAGATATTAAAATTTCACATCAAATTTTAATG
The DNA here is from genome assembly GCF_001704415.2 of Capra hircus. NCBI lineage: Eukaryota > Metazoa > Chordata > Mammalia > Artiodactyla > Bovidae > Capra > Capra hircus. The sequence goes on from NC_030811.1 coordinate 102,990,712, forward strand.
ACCTACAATAATTTTGCTGAACCACTCTTCAAGTTTTGATATCTAAGTTTGACCTATTTATAGGAGATTTAGATGTCTCACTGCTGATGGTGACTTGCAGCCATGAAATTAAAAGACGCTTCCTCCTTGGAAGGAAAGTTATGACCAACCTAGATAGCATATTGAAAAGCAGAGACATTACTTTGCCGACTAAGGTTCATCTAGTCAAGGCTATGGTTTTTCCTGTAGTCATGTATAGATGTGAGAGTTGGACTGTGAAGACGGCTGAGCGCTGAAGAATTGATGCTTTTGAACTGTGGTGTTGGAGAGTCCCTTGGACTGCAAGAAGATCCAACCAGTCCATTCTGAAGGAGATCAAACCTAGGATTTCTTTGGAAGGAATGATGCTAAAGCTGAAACTCCAGTACTTTGGCCACCTCATGCGAAGAGTTGGAGAAGACTTTGATGCTGGGAGGGATTGAGGGCAGGAGGAGAAGGGGACGACAGAGGATGAGATGGCTCGATGGCATCACTGACTTGATGGATGCAACTCTGAGTGAACTCTGGGAGTTGGTGATGAACAGGGAGGCTTGGCGTGCTGCGATTCATGGGGTTGCAACGAGTCGGACACAACTGAGCGACTGAACTGAACTGAGATGTCTTTCTTAAGAATAGTATCATCAACTTTAATTTTAAGTGCTTAGAATTTGTGGTATTTAAAGGTATTTTCCACATCTATTGATAATATTTGTTGTGGTTTTCCTACATCATTTTTTTACTATACACTCAATGGTAAGGACACAACTTTCTTGGTATCCTTGTAGATTACTTTATACTGGAGAAGGCAATGACAAACCACTCCAGTACTCTTGCCTAGAAAATCTCATGGACAGAGGAGCTTGGTAGGCTGCAGTCCATGGGGCTGCTACTAGTCGGACATGGCTGAGCAACTTCACTTTCACTTTTCACTTTCACACATTGGAGAAGGAAATGGCAACCCATTCCAGTGTTCTTGCCTGGAAAATCCCAGGGATGGAGGAGCCTGGTGGGCTGCTGTCTATGGGGTTGCACAGAGTTGGACACAACTGAAATGACTTAGCAGCAGCAGCAGCAGCAGCAGCAGCAGCAGCAGCAGATTACTTTATCTTCAAAATAATGACAAATTCTTATACTCTATTAGAGAAAGATCAGAATGAGAAATTAATAAAATAATTTAATTTGCCATTGCAACAAAAAAGAATGAAATACCTAGGAATAAACCTACTTAAGGAGGCAAAATACCTGTACACAGAAAACTATAAGGTACTGATGAAACAAATCAAAGATGACACAAACAGATGGAGAGATATACCATGTTCTTGGATTGGAAGAATCAATATTGTTCAAATTACTATACTACCCAAAGCAATATACAGATTCAATAGAATCCCTATCAAATTACCACTGGCATTTCTCACAGAATTAGGAGAAAAACATTTATAATTTTATGGAAACATAAAAGACCCCAAATAGCCAAAGCATTCTTGAGAAAACAAAACAGAGCCGAAGGAATCGGGCTCCCTGACTTCAGACTATTCTACAAAGCTACAGTAATTAAAACAGTGTTGCACTGGCACAAAAACAGAAATGTTGATCATTGGAATAGGATAGAAAGCCCAGAGATAAACCCATGCATCTACGGATATCTAATCCATGACAAAGGAGGCAAGAATATACAATAGCGAAAAGACAGTCTATTCAATAAGTGCTGCTGGAAGAATTGGATGGTTAAATGTAAAAGAATGAAACTAGGACACTCCTTAACATCATACACAAAAAGAAACTTCAAACATATTAAAGACCTAAATGTAAGGTCAGACACTATAAAATTTAGAGGAGAACATAGGCAGAACACTCTTTAATATAAATCACAGCTGATCTTTTTTTACCTAGCTCCTAGAGTAATGAAGATAAAAATAAGCAAATAAAACCTTAATTAAACTAAAAACCTTTGCACAGTAAAGAAAACAATAAACAAGGTGAAAAGACAATCCACAGGATGGGATAAAATATTTGCAAGTGAAAATGAAAAGTGAAAGTGAAGTCGCTCAGTCGTGCCTGACTCTTTGCGACCCCACAAAATATAGCCTACCAGGCTCCTCCGTCCATGGGATTTTCCAGGCAAGAGTACTGGAGTGGGTTGATGTTTCCTTCTCCAGGGGATCTTCCCGACCCAGGGATCAAACCTGGGTCTCCCGCATTGCAGGCAGATGCTTTACTGTCTGAGCCAGCAGGGAAGTCCATTTGCAAGGGAAGGAACTAACAAATTATTAATTTCCAAAATATACAAACACTGCATATAGCTCAATATCGAAAAACACAACAATACAATCAAAAAATGAGCAGAAGACCTAAATAGAATTTCCTTCAAAAAGGACATACAGAATGCCATGAGGTACATTAAAGATGTTCAGCGTCTTTAATTATTAGAGAAATGGAAATCAAAACTACAACAAGGTACCATCTCACACTAGTCAGAATAGACATTATTATAAAATCTGTAAACAATAAATGCTGCAGAGGGTATGGAGAAAAGGGAGCCTGTTTACATTGTTGGTGGAATGTAAATGGTATGGAGGTTTCTTAAAAAAACTAAAATAGAATGAACATATGATCCAGCAATTCCTCTCCTGGGCATACATCTGGAGAAAACCATAATTCCAAAAGATACATGAACCCCAACATTTATTGCAGCACCATTTACAATAACAGGAAAGGAAAGCAACCTAAATGTCCATCAACAGAGGAGTGGGATCTCTCAACCATAAAAAAGAATGGGCATGTGCCATTTTCAGAGACATCAATGGACTTAGAGACTATCACACAGAGTGAAGTAAGTCAGAAATAGAAAAATAAGTATAGATGTGGATTCTAGATGGAGAAGGAAATGGCAGCCCACTCCAGTGTTCTTGCCTGGAGAATCCCAGGGACGGGGGAGCCTGGTGGGCTGCTGTCTATGGGGTCGCACAGAGTCAAACATGACTGAAGCAACTTAGCAGCAGCAGCAGCAGTGGAATGTAGAAAGATGGTGCAGATTAACCTATTTGCAAAACAGAAATAGAAACACAGAAGTAGAGAACAAATCTATGACACTGAGGGGTGAGGATGGTGGTGGGATGGATTGGGAGATTGGAACTGATGCATGTACTCTACTACATATGGAGCAGATGGCTGGCGCTGTGCTGCACTGTGCTTATTTGCTCAGTCGTGTCTGACTCTTTGTGACCCCATGAGCTATACCCCATCAGGCTCCTTTGTCCATGGGTAGGCAAGAATACTGGAGTGGGTTGCCATGCCCTTCTCCAGGGGATCATCCCAATCCAGGGATCAAACCTAGGTCTCCTACATTGCAGGCAGATTCTTTACTGTCAGAACCACCAGGTAAGCCCATGAATACTGGAGTAGTTATCCTATCCCTCTCCAGAGTATCTTCCCAACCCAGGAATCGAACCAAGTTTTTTTGCATTGCATGCAGATTCTTCACAGCTGAGGTACCAGGGCTGGTGAGGGCCTACTGCATAGAACATGGAGATAAAGTTAACAATTTGTTTTTAAGTTAACCTTAAAAATGCATTCTGATATACAGTAGGTGCTGACAAATGCTGGTGGATTCCACTTATAATAACCTAGTCAAATTCATACAGTTAGAAAATACACTGGCAGATGCCAGGGGTAGAGGATTAGGGTTGGGGAGGGGTTTGGGGAGTCAGTGTTTAATGGGAACAAAGTTTCAGTTTAGGAAGGTGAACAATTTGGGGGATGGATAATAGCAATTCAGAAGAGTTGCCCAACTATGAGAATGTACTTAATACCCCTAACTGTACTGGTAAATGTGGTTAAAATAATATGTTTTATATTATGTGACTTTTACCACAGTAAAAAATAAATTAAAAATAAATAAAAATAATGATGAATTATTGATATATTGAGAGTGAGTCTTAGATGTTCTTAACCTAAACACAAAAATTAATTATGTGAGGTGCTGAATGCGTTAACTAATCTTATTGTGGTAATCATTTTGCAACATATCTATATGCATAGTAAATATATATACACATTTGCAATATATACATATATATATATAATGCCTCAAATTATCACATTGTCTCCTTAAATTTACACAATGTTATGCATCAGTTGGATTTCAATGGAGCTGAAAAAGTAAAATAAACTTGTTTTAACTATGTATGTAAAAGGCTGACAGGATGAGAGTGTAAACAACAATTCCATAGTCTATAAAATAATCAAGTACAACTTTAAAATAATATTGCAAAAAATGAAGAACTCCAGCGATGGTTTGAAAAGCAGGTCAGTCACAGCAGCAAAGAAGATATTTAAATGGGAAGAAATATTTTTGCAATAGAAAAGATGCAATTAGAAAATACCCGGAGTGAAGCATACAGAAGAAAAAAGGATATAAATGAATATAAAAGATACATAATATCCAGAAGATAACCATCAGAGTTCAAGTAATTTTAGTGCTAGAAAAAGGAAAACAGGTAATGCAAGGGCAATCATAGAAGACATGGAAGCTAAAGACACTGAAAAATTAATGAAAGGGGGAAAAAAACCTATCAGAATTATTTTTAAAAAAGATCACACATGGAAATATCATTTTAAAAATACCTGAAAAATGTAAAAACATCAATTTTAAAAATCATCTTCTAATATACAGTATTATTAAGAGAGCTATTTGCCAACAGGAATGAGGGAACATTAAATCCAACAATTAAAAACTTTGAAGATGTTGAAAGAAACTTATCTATGTAAAACTCTAAATTCTAGAAAATACACTTCAAAACTGAAGTCAAAACGAAGACAACTTGATGACCCAGAGAGATGTTGTGGGGAGGGAGGTGGGAGGGGGGTTCATGTTTGGGAACGCATGTAAGAATTAAAGATTTTAAAATTTAAATAATAAAAAAATAAAGAAAAAAAAATAAAAAATATAAACTCATGGGACTTGGGACTTTATAATCATTAGAACAAAATTTCCAAAATATTCTAAAAAAATATCAAAGTAGAAAGAAAATTATTCCACAAGGAAGCATGATATCTCAGGAAGAGATCATTTCATATTAAAATGAATGAGAACAATAACATAAACCTCATGTGTAGTCAGGTGGTGGAGTTAAATATTGTAAAGTGTATATATTATCTCAGCAGTAGTAAAGGCAGTCAGTCCCTCAGTTCTGACTGACTCTGCAGACTGTAGCCTGCCAGGCTCCATTGTCCATGGGATTCTCCAGGCAAGAATACTGGACTGCATTGCCATACCCTCCTCCAGAGGATATTCCCAACCCAGGGACTGAACCCTGGTCTCTGGCATTGTAGGCAGATTCTTCACCATTTGAGGCACAGAGAAGTCCTATGAGAGTAAAGGCAGGGAATTCCATAAAATGAAAGAGTGAATCCAATCATTAAATAGAATTGTATCCATCAATCACACAGCCTCAAGTCATACAAAGCTAAAATTGACAGAACCAAGAGATAAATTTAAAATGATAATTAAATATTTAGCTTAGCTTTCTAAGTAAATAATAGAAAAAGAGACAAAAATTCAGCAAAGATGCAGTACTTGAAAAGCATAGGTAGATGCTGATTTAGCTTCTGATATCCACAATCGCTTGTGGTAGACAAAATAATGGAATTCTCCTGGTGGCACAGTGGTAAAAGAGTGTCTGCAATTCAAGAGACACCAGAGACATGGGTATGATCTCCGGGTCAGGAAGATCCCCTGGAGAAGGAAATAGCAACTCACTCCAATATTGTTGCCTGGGAAATTCCATAGCCAGAGGAGCCTGGAGGGCTACAGTCTATGGGTTGCCAACAAGTCAGACATGACTTAGCAACTATGCAACAAAGTAATACAGAATAATATCTCCCAAGATATCCATGCCTAAATCGCCAGAATCTGTGAATCTGTTACCTGATATTGGAAAAAAAATTTGTAATAAAAGCTATCTACAAAATATCTACACAAAATATAAAGCTTAATTTTGAGCAAAGAGTTGGATACAACTGAGTGACTGAGCACCCAAAAAAGCATGATTGTGTACAAAGAAATATGAAAAGAAGGTATGGACAGCCTTCATACATAATAAGGCAGATAATTAGGTCCCTGGATATACAACATATAAAAGTCAAATATATTCCAATGCATTTCACATGTTAGACATGTTTTATGATAACAAAAGCTGTCAATAAAACAAATGAAAATATATGACTTGTAAATAAAACTCTTTACAGATATTATAGAGAAAACATTTTAAAGGCCTAATTAAATTACTGGTATACTTTATTAATGAGCTAGGAGACTAAATAGCATAAAGATGCCAATATGCCAAGGCTGATATAGAGTATAAATTGGATTCTTGTCAATATCATAGCACTATTTGTGCAAGTTGATAAATTTATTTAAAAATATATATGAAAGGCAAAGAACCAAAAATCACATTAATATTTCATGCATTGGAGAAGGAAATGGCAACCTACTCCAGTGTTCTTGCCTGGAGAATCCCAGGGATGGGGGAGCCTGGTGGGCTGCTGTCTATGGGATCGCAACAGAGTCAGACATGACTGAAGTGACTTAGCAGTAGCAGCAGCAATCCTGAATAAGAAAAACTCACATACACTCTCAGATACTAAGGTCTACTATCAAAATGTTTTTGGACAATATGTTATCGGCATGAGAAGAAGCAAATAGAAAAGGCACAGGATAGAGACTCTGTAAAGAGATCACTACTTCTATGACCACCTGATTCTTAAGAAAATTGCTATTATGCATTAAAATGGAAAAGTATGATTATTTTAATAAATGCAAAAACTCAATATTCAAACAGAAAAAAAGTTATTCCCATCTAATAATCACACCATACACAAAAACCAATCACAGATAGACTGTAAATTTGAGTGTGAATGATAAAGTAATAAAGCTTACAGAAGATAACAAGGAGAACATCTTTATGACCTTACAGTAGGCAAAACATTGTTTCTGCTCTTCAGTCACTCAGTCATGTCCAACACTTTGTGACCCATGGACTGCAGACACACCAGGCTTCCCTGTCCTTCACCATCTCCTGGAGCTTGCTCAAACTTGTGTCCATTGAGTCAGTGATGCCATCCAACCATCTCATCCTCTGTCATCTCCTCCTCCTGCCTTCAGTCTTTACCAGCATCAGGGTCTTTTCCAATGAGTCAGCTCTGCACATCAGATGGCCAAAGTATTGGAGCTTCAGCTTCATCATCAGTCCTTCCAATGAATATTCAGGATTGATTTCTTTAGAGTTGACTGGTTTGATCTCCTTGCATTCCAAGGGACTCAAGAGTTTTCTCCAACACTGCAGTTCAAAAGCATTAATTCTTCAGCTTTCAGCCTTCTTTATGGTCCAACTCTCACATCAATATATGAATACTGGAAAACCATACCTTTGACTATGCAGATCTTTGTCACAAATTAACATCTCTGCTTTTTAATATGGTATGCAGGTTTGTCATAGCTTTTCTTTTAAGGAGCACTGATTAAATAAATCTCAAGTTTTGCTAACCATAAAAGTAAAATAGTGATACATGAGATTGCAATAAAATTAAAATGTTATGTTCAATAAAATTAAGAAAATGAAAACTGTATGTGATATGTATACCAACATATAGAAGGCACTTATTCATAATACATAAAGGTATCTACAAATTAATAAGAAAAAGACAATTCAGTTTATAAAGGATAAGTGGGGTAGTGTGGATATGACTTAAACAGGAATTTTACTAAATAAATCATGGTCAATTAATATATTAAAAGGTGTCAGCATAATTAATTAACATCAGTAATAAACATATTAAACCCATGATATGATGCAAGTATATACCAACAGAATGGCAGGATGATCAAAATGAAAACACAGACTATGTCAAGTACTAGATTTTTCAATTCATTAATTTCTATTCTTAAGTCATCCTTTTTTCTCCTGGTTCCCAATATTTATCTTAACTTTCTCTCTCTAATTATTAATGTTACACATATAGCTCAATAAATGTTATTATTATTTTCTTTCCAAATATTAGCATTTAAGGCTATATTTCTGAAAGTTCTAATTTAACTATATTTCCAATAATTTGATAGGTATTATTTTTATTTACTTTCAGTCTTACTTTACAATATCTACTATAATTTATTCCTTTTATTCTTTCATTTATGAGTTACTTAGCTGTTTACTGTTTAAAGTTTCAACTTCATTGGGATTTTTCTTGGTATCTTTCTTTTTTCCAAAATAAAACAAAATATGGAGCATATAATACCAATCCTATGATATAAATGTTTATAAGTATTACATGTGTGCTCGAGACTAAACTGAATTCAATTATTGTTGATGCAATATTCTTTATAAGACATCTATATCAAGCTTGTTCATTTTCCTGTTCAAATCTTATTCTTCCTGATGTTTTCTTTAGCGGGTAACTATGGAAGTATGTCAAACTTCTCCCATTACTGATTTCTTTGCTTTGTTTTGTAAATATGATAACTTTGATTGATAAATTATGAGATTTGTTCAGGTTTATATCTATTTATAATTATTTTATTTATTTCTTTTTTAGATTTTTATTTTTATTTGTTTTTTATTATCATTTTTTTACTTCACAATTATTATAAATTCTTGAAGAGATTGAACTTTTAAACATTACTTATTTATCCTTTGTATTTTTTACATTTTAAAATCTTACACTGCATTCCATATATATGAATACACAGAGTATACAGATACGATAGTCACTTATACTCTGTTTTATGTTCACTTTGTTTTTCTCTTTGCCATTACTGCCATCTACTAGTGACTGTACAATAGCATCACTTACAAGATATACCCTAATTTCAGCTGTTAAAATGTGACAAATGTTGGAGTCCAGTTATCTGTGGTTTTCAGCAGTTGTTATGTGTGTGTGTTTTAATACACTTGTTTACTAACGACAATGTTCTTTTACAGTGAGCTTGTCTAGGCGTCTTGCAATTTGAACTTGTGAAACGGAGGAAGTCTACTACTGGAACTCAGCGTAGTTGGGTTTAAGAGTATGTTCCTTAGGAAAAGAGTTTTGCTGATTCTGAAAGTTCTGTACTGTTTCTGATATATATATATATGTATATATATATATATATAATTTTTTTTTTTGCTTGAAAAGTCAGAAATATGGTATAGAAAAGGATTGGCATTAGGAAAACAATGAACTTTCTAAATTCATATTGTGAATTAAGGGGAGCCTGTGTATAGTTTGGGAACATGATATTTACTCTAAAAATTATTGTTGACTAAATTTTTGGCATTATAAAACAGAAACTCTATGACATTACGTATCAGTTCAGTAACTCAATTGTGTCCAGCTCTTTGTGACCCCATGAACTGCAGCATGCTAGGCTTCCCTGTTTATCACCAAGTCCTGGAGCTTGCTCAGACTCATGTCCATTGAATTGGTGATGCCATCCAAGCATCTCATCCTCTGTCGTCCCCTTCTCTTCCCGCCTTCAATCTTTCCCAGCATCAGGGTCTTTTCCAGTGAGTCAGTTCTTTGTATCCAGTGGCCAAAGTACTGGAGATTCAGCTTCAGCATCAGTTCTTCTAATGAATATTCAGGACTGATTTCCTTTAGGATTGACTGATTTAATCTTTTTGCAGTCCAAGGGACTCTCAAGAGTCTTCTGCACACCATAGTCCAAAAGCATCAGTTCTTTAGCTTTGGCTTTAGTTATTGTCCAACTTTACATCCATACATGACTACTGGAAAAATCATAGCCTTGATTATATGGACTTTTGTCAGCAAAATAATGTCTCTGCTTTTTAGTATGCCGTCTAGGTTTGTCATAAAGGAGCAAGAATCTTTTAATTTCATGGGTGATATTATGTATACCAGTGACATTTTTGAATCAAAATAACTTTTTAAAAGATTTATTTGAGTGTAGTTGATTTACAATGTTGCGCTAATTCCAGGTGTCAAAATATCTTAAATGAAGTAGAAGAACATATATGGCTTTATGATTTTAGAATTACATGAACATAGTAAAAACTGTTAACTAATCAAAGAGGTTTGCAACATTATTTTATGAATTTTTGTGAGGTTTTCCCCTCTGTTATCTATAATAATTTCTATATTAATTCTAACAAAATTAAATACTCTGTCAAAGATGTTTAAAATATTCTCTATGTTTACTTTGTAGATCTGTCAATTTTTTGGAACACTAAAATGGTGAAGAATATACTGTTTATGGTTTTACCTTCTGTAGTTCTTCCTTTGTGGGGACAATTAATAATACATGATCACAGTTAGTGTAAGCTACAAATCTGAGTAATAGTTTTGATGATCACTTTGCATTAAAAGTCATATTCTTTCTCTTTAGAAAAGAAAATTCTATCGCAATATTTAAGTCCATTAAAAAACATTGAGGGGTAGTTTTACATATAATAAAAACATTTTAGTGGAGAAATTTTCCATGAGCTTCAGCAGGTATACACCTGTGCAACTTTGAGCAAGTACAGATACAGAATATGGTCATCAGTCTCAAAGAGTTCACAGCTGGGCTTTTGCAGTAAATTCTTCCTAAGATCACTGGCCCCAGAGAACCACGAATCAGCTTTTCACTACTGATTATTTTTTTCCTATTCTACAGTTTGAAATTAATGGAATCATAAAATATCTAGTTTTTTGTGCTTGGCAGCTTTTGCTCAGCATGATGTTTCTGAGACTCATACATTTTGTTGCTTGTATATCTATTCCGTTCCTTCTTGTACTGTTCAGTCTTGTCCCTTTGTGTGTATTCACCTCTTGATGTCCATCTAAGTTGTTTCAAGTTTGGGAATATTACCAATAAAACTACTATGAAAATTCATGTTCAAGTATTTCTGTGAACATATGTTTTCATTTCTGCAGGTAAATAACAAGTGTTGAATTGCTAGGCCATGTCTAAAGTATATGTTTAACCTTTTAAGAAACCGCCAAACTGTTTTCCAAAATGGTTTGTAGCATTTTATATTTCCAGCAGCATTGTCAGAAAGCCCCAGGTGTTCTGATTATAATGCATCCTTTTCAACAATGAATGAAAAATTCACAATGTGGGGCATTCACCAAAGCTTTCTGTAACTGTAGGTTGCCACTATTTTTATAATCATGGTCTTTAATACTAGTCAGATGAATGTTGCAGCAAACAGCCTGGACAATTGGACTTGGAGAGTCATGCTATTGCAAGCAGTGAAGCTTTTCGCATGCATTGGGGAATAGCTAGATTTATATCACTACAATGCAGATGGGGTTGCTTTATTTAATAGTAAGTATAACTAAGTGAAAATGCTAGTTAACAAAATAATTTATCATAATGCTGAGATTGCATACAGTCAAAAACAGTACTGACCCTTGCAAAAAACTTTTTTTCCCATTTATTTCTGTTAGTTGAGCAAACTTGTTGACTCCTGTGGACACTAAAGCCTGAGGAAGCCTTTTAGGAGTCTTTCCTTTTGTTGTTGTTCTTAGTTATAAAGCATAGAACTCGGATTATAATTTGCAAAAGCATCACTTAATCCAGGAATCTAGGAAAACAGTATTCATTTCCTTTTGCTCCATTCTGCAGTGTTGCCTAGAAGTTGAGGAAAAATATTAATATTTTCACTTATTTTTCCTTTTTCTCTTTTCTGCTCTAGAAGTTTTTTCTTTCCCCAAATAACCAAGGTGTGTGTTTATCAAGGGACATGTAAATGACTTAACAAACTCTATACAACCTTTCAATCACAAATGATAGTTTGAAAAAAAATTCTTCTCTTAATTTATTAGGTTTAGAATGAGACCTTTGTATAGGGACTCCTTATACATAAGGAAAAATTATATAAATAAAATATTTTTAAGTTATAAAATTATTCTTGACATCTCTTTCTGTGCAATTTTGGATTCTTAATGGAGTAATTAAATTTAGTTTTTCTTAAAAAATGTTCCTTGATTTGTTTCATTAGTCCTGAAATAAAAAGGAAAATTATATCCTTCTATCTTTTAATTTAAAAATTTCTGGATATCTACACCCTTACATGTGTACATGTAATAGTCTGCATTATTCAAAGTTTTTAAACTATATTAGGAAGACTTTGCTTTTTGTTTCTTAGTTTTATTGGTTTGTTTTGATTTGATTTGATATTTTGTTGGTTGATTGTGCTTGTGTGTTAGTAGACCTAAGTTTTCAGTTGCATAAAAGAGAAATAAATATTAAATTGAAGAGGGACCTAGGTACTTGCTTATAAAGTGGCTGAAAACTCCTCAGAAACTCTGCCATATTGGGATTTTTTCAGTATTCATTTAACTCAGAATTCTTTAGAATTTATACTGAAATTAACAAAAGGGTAATAGAAGAATTGATACTATATGCTTTGTTTACCTACTTCATTCCAACTAGCTGATTCTTATTTTACTGTGTCCTTACTCATTTTAGGTTTCAAAAGCAATTATGCTAATTTTGTAGCAAATTTTAAAGTACTATATATTTCATCTAATGCTTTTTGATGCATTTCTCCTTACTCTGTAAATAAGTATGGTCGTCTCTTTTTTAAACATACCCAAACAAAACAAATGAAAATCACAGAATTTCAAAACTGCAGATATTTTTTACTTTAGTTTGATGGTGATGGTGGTGTTATCATTAAGTCACACAAATCATATCAGGACTCTTGTGAACCCATGGACTGCAGCCTGCCAGGCTCCTCTGTCCATGGGATTTCCCAAGCAAGAATACTGGAGTGGGTTGCCGTTTCCTTCTCCAGGGACTCTTCCTGACCTAGAAATAGAACTCACATCTCCTGCATTGCAGGTGAATTCTTTACTGTTGAGCCACCAAGGAAGACTCAAGTTTATTTTAGATCTGTATATTTGTTTTCTTTTCTTAATGAATGAAAAATTTTAAAATTAGGCAACACTTTGCAGTTTTCCAATTTTTCATACAGGTGATTTCACTGTAGATTTTATATGGAGCATTATAAAATGCTAAGCTTTTGTTAATCTCATTTGATTATTTTTGATTCATGATCGTTAAGAGACTTAAAATTTAATAGCCAGGTTGTTACTAAATCAAATTTCACTTGTTTCAATGGGTACACAGTTGAAGTTAAGAATTTCACAATTACTTGATGAATTTATTAATATAATAGGAAGCGAGTTAGAAAAATATTCTTATTTAAAAATTTTCAAATATTTGTATTAACAATTAACTTTATACATAATATAGTCTAGAGGGTTTCCCAGGTGGCACTGGTGGTAAAAAAAAACCCAGCTGCCAATGCCAGAGACATAAGAAACCTGGGTTCCATCCCTGTGTCAGGAAGATCCCCCAGAGAAGGGCTTGGCAACCCGCTTCAGTATTCTTGCCTGGAGAACCCCAAGGACAGAGGAGCCTGGCGGGCTATAGTCCACTGAGTCTCAAAGAGCTGGAAAGGGCTAAAGCAAGTTAGTACACAAGTAGTGTAGTATAGTCTAGACTTTTTTCTAAAACAACACTGAACTCGATCCACTGGGAACTTGCTAATAAGAAGTTGACTAGAAGGAACAGATCTTTCCAGAACAGGAGCTTCAAATTGCCAGATATGATTGAATGCGATCCCCTTTGGCCACAAGGTTTCAGGTTGAATGCTTTTTCTATGTTTTTTGAGGATATGAAACAATGAGTAGTAACAGTAAAATCTCAAGAGACAATGTCTTTGTGAATATCTACCCTCCCTGTATATATAAAATTTAAATAGTCAAATTTTGAGAGACCCACAAAAGGAACCAGTGTTCACTAGTTCTGTCCTCTCCATAAATCCAGACAAATTGGTGGCCTCTTCTCAAATTTAAACTACCAGGAGTATGTTCATGAATTTTCTACATCAAATGAATAACAAGATAGAAAAATCATGGAATCTTAGAGGTGAAAAACAAACTTACAGACCGTTTATTTCCAAACATTGTCTTAGGTTAAGTGGAACCAGGGAACCAGCTATTAAGAGGACTTAGACAATTACCCAACTTCCTAGTTTCCCTAGTTCATATTTCTTTAACATTATTCTGTCATATTATTGATTTTAAGTACATGGTAATTAATAATTTCATACATGGACTCTTCTTATCTCCAGGAAGTGTACTAACTTCATCCTTCCTCTTGTATCTAATAGATATTACCTTAATTTTTATCTAGAGTCCATACCAGAAGAATTAAATTGTACATAGAATTGATAAACCAAGTTTTGAACAATTTTAATCATTGACTCAATAAACCATAGATGAAAGTAAGAGAGACAAAAAATAGTAAAGATAAAATAGAATTATTTCATGATATTTGAACCTAAGTAATTGCTCTTTTTACTTTCTAAATTTGTGTTAACTTTTCCTTACTCATTTAGTGATGATACATGCTACACTTCATCTCTGAAAGAAATGGCTGTTTTCTGTATTGTTTTTGGTTTTAGTTTCAATTTAATAGTGCAAAAGTTAAGTAGTTGATTCCCAGAATTAATGTTTTATTTTACTAATGTTTAATCTTCTTAATATTTATATTTCTACCATTTTTTGATGTAATTCAAGTGAGTATAATCATTTCCTGGCAGTCATTTGGATGTGATTGAAATATGAAGTATGCAGATTGGGAAAAGGTTGAATTAAAAAATACATTTATCACATTTTCACTTCAGCATGACAATAAATCTCTCCATTAGGTGAAACCAGCCATGTAACTATCTGCTTCCTTTAAGAGGAAAGATATAAAATCTAATCAGTTTTGTGAAACAGTCTTGCATGAGACTAAACAACAAATTCAAAACTGACAAAATACTAAATATCACCCACTGATGCTCACTCAGAGAAAACACTGCAGACAATTAAAATTTCTACATTCATGGAATATTCCCACAGCAAATCTCCATGTCTTAGGGTTCAAATGTTTCTATATGTCTTCACTGTGGCCATACATGACTGGTAGTCATATATTCTTAACTGCTTACTTTGACAAGGGAGTAGCTAATGAATAAAAAGTTTGACTAATTCATTGAAAGTCATTTTAGTAGCAGTTAAGCTAGGATCTGTCTTCCTCCCTTGCTTGAGATTCAGTTTTCACCACATATCCCTCCTGTAAAGGCTCGGATCATGCTCACACTTCAGCTTAAAGTGCAAGTTGTGCTTTTAGTTTACTGATCTCCTGTCCAGAGAAATCAGCTGGAGAAGGGAAAGAAGTGTCAGGGACCAGTTTGAATATTCTTTAACAGTTAACATACTGGCAAAAATATGAATCAAGTATCATAAATCAAGGTTTACCCCTGTATTTCATTTCAATAATTTTCCTCTAAAACAATAAATACTTTTGGTAATATGAAAACTTGTTTAATTGATCTCAAAAATTGTTTTTGAACAATTTGACTCTATCTTCCTTGGGAACTTCAGCAGACTGTATACATGCCTGAGTACTCCATGTGAAGAGCCGCATCATGTCATGTTTGCATATTTGCTTGAAAGCATCCTACCCCAACCACCTTCAGCTTTTTCCCTGAAGGCTTTGCTATACTACAGGAACTTGCTCAGATTGAGAAAGATAAAACATGTCAGGGTATTAATATACCTGGACTCAGTCTATCAATAGTTGATGGGTAAATACCATAGCTTTCTTCCTTTTCCAGAAGGGGTGGGAAGTCAGTTGTAGTGTTAAGAATGTGAATACTATATATGGAGGCAATTAATATAGCTGCTGGGGCCTCCCTGGTGACTCAGATGGTAAAGAATCCACCTGTAATGCAGGAAACCTAGGTTCCATCCCTGGGTCAGGAAGATCCCCGGAGAAGGGAATGGCTACCCATTGCAGTATTCTGGCCTGGAGAATTCCATGGACAGAGGAGTCTAGTGGACTACTGGAAATGGGGTTATAAAGAGTCAGACTTTCATTTTCACAGGACAGCTGCTAAGCTGTAGGATTTCACTGAACAGGTGATTCTGCATGGAAGGTTCGCTAGTGAAATCTGCAGCGTAAGAGGTAAGATTGCAAGCCATTTTAGGTAAGAGAAAAGAATAAAAAGAAAATTCACTGAGACTAGAATAATCTTTCATTTTAGAAGAATCACCTAATTGGAGAAAAAAATGTATCTCAGATAATAATGAAAGAAAAGAAGGAGTCAGAGAACAAAATAAAGATATGGGGGGATTTTATATAATAAACTTTACATAATGAATACAGATTCTTGATTCAGGATGGTCTATTCAGACAATTATACAATAACGATAACTCTGTATGTGAGACAGCAAAAGAGACACAGATGTATAGAACAGTCTTTTGGACTCTGTGGGAGAGGGAGAGGGTGGAATGATTTGAGAGAATGGCATTGAAATATGTATAATATCATATAAGAAACGAATCGTCAGTCCAGGTTCGATGCAGGATACAGGATGCTTGTGCCTGGTGCACTGGGATACCCCAGAGGGATGGTACAGGGAGGGAGGTGGAGGGGGGGTTCAGGATGGGGAACACGTGTACACCCGTGGCTGATTCATGTTGATGTATGGCAAAACCAATACAATATTGTAAAGTAATTATCCTCCAATTAAAATTAATAAATTTAAATTTTTAAAAATAAATAAAATAAAATAAAAATTTTAAAATACATCCTAAAAAAAAAGGTATGTTAGTTTTAGAGAGAAAGGAATCTATACTCAAATCACATCTAAAACATACTTCTATATGTTTGCTGTGGTGTTTTTAATAAACAAAATAAATACCATGAATATAACAAAATTTGAAAATCTGCCTACATACTGACTCATTCTTTATGAATAATACCACTCTAAGAAATGAAAAGCTTTGTTTTAGTGTTATATGTGGAAGGTATAAAATTGCCATGGAAATTGCAACAATGAAGTCCTACCATTTTTGGTGGGCATTCTTTCACTGCTGAATTATTCTTGAAAATATGAACATAGAATTAATTTAGGAATTTTTTTATTTAAATCAGTCAGTTAGTTCAGTCTCTCAGTCGTGTCCGACTTTTTGTGACCCCATGGATTGCAGCATGCCAGGCCTCCCTGTCCATCACCAACTCCCGGAGTTCACTCAGATTCAGGTCCATCGAGTCAGTGATGCCATCCAGCCATCTCATCCTCTGTCATCCCCTTCTCCTTTCCCCTTCAATCTTTCCCAGCATCAGAGTCTTTTCCAGTGGGTCAGCTCTTCACATCAGGTGGCCAAAGTATTGGAGTTTTATTTTAATATATGATGTTAAAGTGGTATACTGGAGTTTACTTCTATTAACACTAAAATGTATCTGCCTTTGATTGCTATATGACTGCTAATATTTTCCATTTTAAGTGAAACTTTTAAATATAGGGTAAACAATTAGAATGGGATTATAAAAATATTTTTAATAGATCAATGTCTAGTTTTAAATATAATTTAGAATACAGAATCTACCTCATTTTTAAAAAAAATTTGGGCACTTATCCTTTGCATAATGTCAATTCTAGCAGAGTGGTACTAGGAATTAATCTGATACTATATTCTTATTTTCTATTTTTGATGAAGCTTACTATATGAATGAATGTGTAACTGCCATATAAATATAATGAATTATATCCATAACTGAATATAATGGGCCAAATATTGAAAACATAGCAACCAAAGCATTATGCTTAACAGTGTCTCAGACAATTTCATGATACTGAATAATTTCCATCACTTTAATGATATCAGAATGGAGATAATCATGAAGTTTAGAAAAGAAACTTAATCACAATGAAATATATTGTTTTATTGACACTGCCATTTAGAAAATTATTTGTCTCCTAAATGTATATATGAATAATTACTAAAATACTAACTTGCTGATACAATTATGATATATATAGCTATGTTATTATGCAGTTATGTTATATAACTATAACTTTAATGATACCAGATGACAGACCAGTGACAGTGACCAGCTATGATGAGTCAGAAGTCCAAAGTTTCTTCATTATTTTAAAAATAATGGGCTCAGTTGATTACTTTTTTGTTGAAAGTACTAGCATACTCTTTATTAACATGTCTATTATAATATATCCTAAAATATTTCATTATAAACCATCTATAACCTTTCTCTGGCACTTATAAAATGGAGTAATATTACTTCATCTTGAGATGCTCGTAATCAAACAATCAAACATGCTACATACCCTAGGTATTTCAGAATATCATAGAATAAAGTTGTAGGATTGACAGTAATTCAAAGATATGTGCCTGGCCTGACTGATATTCTAACCATCACTTTCCAATGTATGCTCAATTTACATCTAATTTGTCTTTCTATTCTTCTGTTATACCTAAATGAGAATTCTGTATACGTTTTTTTCATTTACCTATAAATATCATTATATGGCAATTGCCTTTTTTTGTTTTTATTTAGTTTTTAAATTGAAGTGTAGTTGATTTATAATATCACTTAAGTTTCAAGTATACAGCACATCAATTCAATTATACAAAGGTAGAGGAGGAAAAATATCATATGGTATCATTTATAAATGGACCTAAAAGAAAAAGTCATGAATTTATTTTCAAAACTGAAAGGGACACTCAAACACAGAAAATAAACTTATGGATACCAATGAGGAAAGGAATACGTAGGGAGGAATAAATTAGCAAGCTGGGATAAACATATACAGTATTGTAAAGTAACTACCCTCCAATTAAAATAAATTAATTAATTTAAAAAATAGATGGCATTGAAACATGTATACTATCATGTAAGAATCGAATCACCAGTCTATGTCCAATGCAGGATACAGCATGCTTGGGGCTGGTGCATGGGGATGACCCAGAGGGATGTTGTGGGAAGGGAGGTGGGAGGGGGGTTCATGTTTGGGATAGCATGTACACCCGTGGTGGATTCATGTCAATGTATGGGAAAACCAATACAGTACTGTAAAGTAAAATAAAGTAAAAATAAAAATTAAAAAAAATAAAAATAAATAAAATAAAAAATTTAAAAATTTTAAAAAAATAGATAACCTTCAAAGACCTAGAATATCCAAAAAAACATTTTTTTTTTGCCACTCTGTCTTTATTCCTATCTTTTGTTCACAAGACAATATTCTTTTCCAATACAGATGACATAGGTCAACTACCTTTCAACAGTTGTGATATCAATTTAGCAATACTCCTAAATGAAACTCTAATCATAACATCTTTATATAAGCAACAAGAAGGCAAAATTATCTGACATAAAATACGCATAGCATATCTGTATGGACTAGCATCATGTTATGGGGATGTCAAGACATTTTTGCTTTCCCTTGGCTGTGAAGGAAAGAAGGAAGGAAACAGTCTTGAGAAAACAAAGACCTATTACTCTCACGGTCAGTTGAAAAAACATGCTCTGGTGTACCTGTATTAATCAGAATCAAGAAAAAAATGCTTACACAATTCGTTATAAGAAAACAAAAACACCTAGAAAGGTGAAAGAAACATTAGGAATAATAACAACAAAATACCAGGTGTAAAATGGAACTGTCCAAGGAAAACTGGGTTGCATGGTTACACATGAGCCTGTCTTCCAGACCTTGGTCCAGAACTTCTCTTTGATTCTGATCCTTCTCTAGAGTGCCAGTGATTCTTGTTAAAATACTGTCTGTTTGCCATCACTATGGTATATTTTGATATTGGAAGGTATGTTTAATGATCATGCTGTTTCATATTATAAACAACAGTTAAATTTACCTTAAAAATCATAAACTAATTTTTAATGGTAATTGGCTGGCTTGCTATTTCCCCTATTTTGTGGTTGCATCTTTGCCTAATAACTGTTATGTTTGTGATATGCAGATGTTTGCATATGCATAATAGCTCTGATAATTTTTGCTAAAGTCCCATTTTTACACTTGATCATTTCTTTCAGCTCACTAGCTACGTGAATGCACAGGAGTACTTTGGTGGTATTACAAGTGACTTTCTTATATTTCCCAAGTATTTTAGGAACCACTTCATTGAAATTCAAACCAGAAATGAATGCAATTTACTTTTGTTTAATAATAAGGGATCATCTGGCTTCAGCTGGGTTTCTCTGACAGAGCTTAATAAAACATTTGATGAAATCTTGATTAGGCCACACAAAGCACGATATTTGGGAAACATCAAGTGTGATTTGAGTTTTTATATAACTCTAACCCTAATGTCCCTTGTGCTGAATGAAATAATCAATTTAAATGTATGTACACTAATGATGCGTTTGTCATGAAAATAGAGCACACAATTCCTTCATCAGTGTGACAGGGGAGCACGATTGATTTAATTCATTGCTGATTTTTAAATATTTTTGTGATGGAATGCTTTTGAGAGCTCTGGTATTTTTGAAATCTTTTGTGTCTAATTTGTATAGTCCATGGATGATAAGCAAGGCTTTGCCTTTGGTGGCTTTGTTTTTCTTTATTTTCAGTTTGAGACCTTTGAAAGTCTAGCAGATAATTGAATGTACAGAGATGAAGCCAGTATGTTTCATAAAAAGTAGCAACCTCATTGCTTATGTGTGCTTTGCATGAACTTGATTTCTTCTGTTGCCAACAGAGTCATTTATAACTGGGCTTTTAGTTACAAAGAATGTCCTTACCTCAGAGTTTTTGTATATCTGCTTCCTTTCAACTACATTAAAAAATGAGTCTTTGAGTATGTATGTGTATGTATGCTTGTATGTACGTGATTTCGTGTGTAAGTGAAGGGGTATATATAAGAGCATTATTTGTTCCTGTTTAGTCGTTAAGTCATGTCCAACCCTTTTGCAACCCCGTGGACTGTAGCCCACCAGGCTTCTCTGTCCATGGATTTCTCTGGCAAAAATACTGGAGTGAATTGCCAATTCATTCTGCAGATCTCTCTGACCCAGGCATTGAACCTGAGTCGCCTGCTTCGCAGGCAGATTCTTTATCATTGAGCCACATAGGAAACCCAATAAGATATGAATAGATATGAATGTGCATGAGTTGGGAGAGGAGAGTATATGTTCATATTAGATTAACTGGGATATAGTGATCATGGAGCTAATGTAAAGATACAACAAACTCACAAAACTAATGATAAATTTTATTTATAGGATATATTTTTTTCCAAAGATGCTCAATGAGACTTGTTTTTTATTTATGCAGGCAGTATCTTCCACTGAATAATAGAATCCATTATGTTCAAAGAAAGAATAACTACTCCATCAGCTTTATATTTGGTCACATTATAGTTCCACTGTAGTCTAATAATTATTTGATTATAAATTGCACTCATAAAAAATCTGTGATAAGAGCAGAGAATAAAAGCTCTTGAGACTATCAGTCAATTCACTAATACCTTCTAGGACTAACTCTATAGTGTAACAAAAATAGTCAAACAAGTGTTAAAAATATATTTAATTAATGTAATTCAGTGACATTAGACTTAGATAAGGCATGATATAAAAAGGATAGAAATAAAGTAGTCTACAAACAGACATCTAGATTAACAAGAATCTCTTTAGAAAATTAATGAAATGAAGTAAATTATTTGATTAATGCTGTATAAAGTTCTCTGAATGGAATAAAAGTAGAACCTCAGTATGGAAAATAAAGATGGAAAATGAATCATAGGTCCACATGGAAATATTCACACAATTGATGGCAGGTCATATTAAGCTACTATTCCATATATATTTCCTAAAGTTTATTTTCAAATTAATCTCTCTCTTAATTTGAATCAGCATTATTTATTTAATTTTATATTTCATTCATTTATATTTATTACATTAGTAAGATATTTACTTGTAAGATGTTTTAACTTATTGTTTCCCCAATGCAACATTCTATTGCCCCAATATCACTTATTGAACAAGTATTTTTCAATATTATCATAAGTGAAATTCCTTATATCAAGATAAATGTAAACCTGCTCATAAGCTCTCAATTCTATTCCGTTATTTCCCCTGCTCTGCTACTTCTGCTGCTATTACCACAGTAGATTAGTTGATAAAATCCTATTGTATATTTTGATGTCTGGTAGGACAATATCTTTATGACTCCTTTTTTTCTTAAAAATATATTGATTATTTGTTCATTTTCTTCTCTCTGGCAGGCACACTTTAAATAGAACCCTGATAACTCATGATCTTGTATAACTCTCTCCATTGGAGAGACAGTGGAAGCAATGACTTGTTTTTACCTAAAAAGAATATGGCAAAGGTCATGTATTATGAAAGGACCTGTGAAAGGGCCAGGTGGTAAGGAACTCTGTCCTTACCTTACTGTGTCCAGAAACTACAAGTGGCACCTGGCCTGCAGTTAGTAAGGAAACAGACATGGGAGATGCATTCTGCCAACAACCTGAATGGTCTTGGAAGCTAAATCTTCCCCATGCAAGCCTCTAGATAATAATACATCCCAGCCAACATTCTGATTTAGCCTTGTAAGACTCTGAGCAGAGGACTCGGCTAAACTAAAACTAAGCTATGCCAACACTTCTGACCTAAAGAAATGGTAAGATAGTAAATTTGTTTTGTTGAATTCTGAAAAATTGGTACTTTCAAGTTGTGCTACTGGAGAAGATTCTTAAAAGTCCTTGGACAGCAAAGAGATAAAACCAGTCAGTCCTAAGGAAATCACATTCTGAGTACTCATTGGAAAGACTGATGCTGAGGCTGAAGCTTCAGCACTTTAGCCACCTGATGTGAACTCACTGGAAAAGACCTTGATGTTGGGAAAGATTGAAGGCAATAGGAGAAGAGGATGGTAGAGGATGAGATGGGTGGATGGCATTACCAATTCAATGGACATGAAAATTAAGTGAACTCCAGGAAATGGTAAGGGACAGGGAATCCTGGCGTTTTGCAGTCCATGGGGTCTCAAAGAGTCAGACAGGACTTCGTCACTGAAGAACAACAACAAGCCATTATTTGTTGTAATTCGTTACAGAGCAGTAGAGAACTAATATATTCTCCAAAATGAATTTTGGCATAATAAAGTGTTGCATTGTTATGAGGGAAGGCAAACAATACAATGACATGTACGTTCAGGAAAAATCCACTAATTAGGGAAAAATTTTAAGCAGAGGGTCAGCAAGATGAAGTTTGAGTCCCCTAGTCTTTAGGCATTTGTGGAAAGCTACGCTTAAAGCTTCATGCAGATGGAAATACTATGATTCTGTGCTCCAGCAAAATACCTTGCCTTTTGCTCTTCATTTTCACTACCTTCTTTCGTGGTGCTTATTTACATGTTGAGTGTCAGTTATTTAGGGGAGTCTTGAACACACACCATGGAGCTGTGCAACAGTAGTAACAGCATTTGCAGACTTTAGAGAACACTCATATCTTTGAGTTACTATCACTAGGATGTACGGGAGAAGAATCACTGGTGCCGAAAGTCAGGAGGAAACCTCATGAGTTATTTAGACAACAGACCTACTTGCCTTCCCCTAATATAGGATAATCATCAAAAGCCTTCCTTTAGGGCCATACATTAACTGGCTTGTGCCTATCTAGACTGGAGAATAAAAGTGATTGTTCATCCCTCTATTTGTTTATAAGACTGGATTTGTTCATTTTCTGGAAATATGATTTGTTATATCCCTCAAGAAAAAATAAAGCTCTTTTTTAATGTTCATAACAGTAGACTGTAGAGATTCAAGGATTTGCCATTCTATAAGTAGGATTTATTAAAGAAAAAGGAAGTGTTATTAAGAAAATTTACAAGCAAACAGTCATAAGTCAAAGACATGCATGCATCTACCATCCTGAAGGTCATATGGGCCGTGATGTACTTGCATGTGCTCTGTGTCTGGGTTCCAGAAAGGGGCACTTCTTCTCATTATTCTGTAATTCCTTATGAGTGGTCTATGGCAAATGCTAAAAATTCTCTGGAATTGAATGTCAGACAAATAGGAAAACTGCAGACAAGCAGCATGCAAGATACACCCAGAGAAAGACAATGGGAAACCCTTTCGATTGGGAGAAAAAAAAAGGTATAGCCCTATTAACTCATTATCTAGCAAACTGAAAAAAAAAAAAATACCTGTTAACAAACTGTCTGGTTGATTTCTCTAAAATTTTTGATAAGGTTTTCATTGGAACTGTAGAGAAAGAGTACAAATTAACTCCTTATCAGCCCCCAAAATTATTAATCCAGATTACATAAATAAATAAATCCTTGCAACTATTGACACTGAAGTAGATCACATACAATTGCTTATATGAGAAACACTTCAATTGGAAATCAAGCCTAAAGTTCATAATTTTCTGTCCTGACAATGTTTTCTTCAGAGTACAGATTTGAAACCACTGTGTATTTTCTGTATTCACTTTTTCAAATAATGTAGATGGCATTTCCCACTGAATTTGCTTTGGAGGAGTACCTTACACCTTTGTTTCAGATGACTCTTTTAATAACTCTCCGATTCTTCCTCTTTTCATGCAAACTATAAGATGATCCCCAATTTAATACCCATATTTGACTAAAGCCTGATTTCTTGCCATGCAGGGAAAGACAGAGATAAGAAGTTCAGTTTATTTACATAGCTTCACAAAGTTCCAGCATCTTTATAACACACTCTCTTCAGAAACATGAGCTGCCTCTCCATTTATTCATGCTTTTTTAGTATCTTTTAATAAAGTTTTATTGTTATCCTCATATATCTTACATATTTCTTATTAGGTTTCCCTAGATATTGTACTATTGCAGATTATATTATATATAATCTAACATACACAATAGATATTTTTCTATTGTGAGTAGATCCTTCCTGTTCATTTGTTCTAGGATTTGTTACTTTTGTTCTATTGAAGAATTGTTGAATTTGCATTTCACTTTTTCTTTACTTGGTTGGCTGACCTTAGGGTCAGCTATCTGATACTTTTATCTTATTAGGCCTGAATTTTTTAATAAATTTATTTCCTTCTCCTTAAATAGTATTTGCAAATAACAACCATTGTAACTGCAGATCAACACCCTTGTGAAAAAATTAGCAACAGAACTTAGACTAGCTCTCTGGTTCCAGATACAGAGCACTTATTTGGAGTGAAATTCTGTCTCTAAAAAAATAAGTTGGTTTAAGATAATTTTCCTCTGTTAAAAGAGTTTTCAATCCAAGCCAAAGTCAGGAATTCCCTGGTGGTCCAATGGTTAGGATGCCGCACTTCCACTGCAGAAGCCATGGGTTCAGTCCCTGGTGAGGGAATTAAGATTATCCATGCCACATGGCCAAAAACAAAACAAGCAAAAGCCAATTTATCTCAAAGGAAAAGCGAGTCTTGTCAGAAAATAAAAATAAGGTTCAATCTTAGTGAAGAAAGATCCATATAGTCAAAGCTATGATTTTTCCAATAGTCATGTATGGATGTGAGAATTGGACCATAAAGAAGGCTGAGCACTGAAGAACTGATGCTTTTGAAATGTGGTGTTGGAGAAGATTCTTGAGAATCCTTGGACTGCAAGGAGATCAAACCAGTCAGTCCTAAAGAAAATCGACCCTGAGTATTCATTGGAAGGACTGATGCTGAAGTTCCAATACGTTGGCCACAGATGTGAAGAGCTGACTCATTGGGAAAGACCCTGATTTGGGGAAAGATAGAAGGCAGGAGTAGAAGGGAACAACAGAAGATGAGATGGTTGGATGGCATCACTGACTAAATGGACATGAATTTGAGCATACATTCTTAAGCTCTGGGAGATGGTGAAGGACAGGTAAGCCTGGCATGCTGCAGTCCATGGGGTTGCAAAGAGTCAGACCTGACTGACTGAACAGCAACAATGATTCAACAGTTATTATCCCTTTCAAGTGTAGTCACTCGTTCTCTCATCTACTGCCAGTGCTGTTGGCCAACAATTCACAGCTGAATTACTCTCCAGGTATCAGCATCTGATGAAGAGATATGGCTTGCTTAAAATAATTGTCCCTCCCTAGAGGAAGCCTGCATCCCGCAGATGGTCAATGTGGGATTTTCCCATAGCCTGGGGTCCCTTACTCAATCTGGGAAAACTCTGAAAGGACATTCCAGATTCGAAGCTGTCAAGAAATTGCTTGAGGTCTCTGTAGTTTCTGCCATGTATCTCAGCTTCTTTCTCTGCACCATCTTGATTAGTTTATTTTGATAGTTGTATTCTGAGAAGCTTAGGATAATTCTGCTAAATTATCTCAATGAACTATACTGCCATAAATACTTTAATTTCAGTTCAGTTCAGTTCAGTTCAGTTCTGTTGCTCAGTCATGTCCAACTCTTTGCGACCCCATGAATCACAGCACACCAGGCCTCCCTGTCCATTACCAACTCCCGAAGTTCACTCAAACTCATGTCCATTGAGTCAGTGATGCCATCCAGTGGTCTCATCCACTGTTGTTCCCTTCTCCTCCTGCCCCCAATCCCTCCCAGCATCGGGGTTTTTCCAATGAGTCAATGCTTCACATGAGGTGGCCAAAGTATTGGAGTTTCAGCTTCAGCATCAGTCATTCCCATGAATACCCAGAACTTATCTCCTGGGATAATTCTGCTAAATTATCTCTATGAGCTATGCTGCCATAAAAACTTTAATTTAGGTATATCTAAATTAAATTGGAGAAGGAAATAGCAACTCACTCCAGTATTCATGCCTGGGAAATTCCATAGATAGAAGAGCCTGGAGGGCTACAGTCCATGGGTCTCAAGAGTTGGACACAACTTAGCAACTAAACCATCAAATTAAGGTATGAATCAGAGTAATAATCAGATAAATTTTGTGGCTATCATGAAGAATCCATTTAAGAATGTGTATAATCCTTGTTTATACCCACTAATGCTGAGAAAACTCAGCAGTGGCCACAGGACTGGAAAAGATCAGTTTTCATTCCAATCCCAAAGAAAGGCAATGCCAAAGAATACTCAAATGCTCAAACTGCCGCACAATTGGACTCATCTCAAATGCTAGTAAAGTCATGCTCAAAATTCTCCAAGCCAGGC
This sequence comes from Capra hircus, assembly GCF_001704415.2. Lineage (NCBI taxonomy): Eukaryota > Metazoa > Chordata > Mammalia > Artiodactyla > Bovidae > Capra > Capra hircus. Next base: position 103,017,660 of record NC_030811.1, read on the forward strand.
TTCAGCAATATGTGAACCGTGAGCTTCCTGATGTTCAAGCTGGTTTTAGAAAAGACAGAGGAACCAGAGATCAAATTGCCAACATCTGCTGGATCATGGAAAAAGCAAGAGAGTTCCAGAGAGACATCTATTTCTGCTTTCTTGACTATGCCAAAGCCTTTGACTGTGTGGATCACAATAAATTGTGGAAAATTCTGAGAGATGGGAATACCAGACCACCTGACCTGCCTCTTGAGAAATCTGTATGCAGGTCAGGAAGCCACAGTTAGAACTGGACATGGAACAACAGACTGGTTCCAGATAGGAAAAGGCTGTGTATTGTCACCCTGCTTATTTAACTTATATGCAAAGTACATCATGAGAAATGCTGGACTGGAAGAAACACAAGCTGGAATCAAGATTGCCAGGAGAAATATCAATAACCTCAAATATGCAGATGACACCATCCTTATGGCAGAAAGTGAAGAGGAACTAAAAAGCCTCTTGATGAAAGTGAAAGAGGAGAGCGAAAAAGTTGGCTTAAAGCTCAACATTCAGAAAACGAAGATCATGGCATCTGGTCTCATCACTTCATGGAAAATAGATGGGGAAACAGTGGAAACAGTGTCAGACTTTATTTTGGGGGGCTCCAAAATCACTGCAGATGGTGACCGCAGCCATGAAATTAAAAGACGCTTACTCATTGGAAGAAAAGTTATGACCAACCTAGATAGCATATTCAAAAGCAGAGACATTACTTTGCCGACTAAGGTCCATCTAGTAAAGGCTATGGTTTTTCCAGTAGTCATGTATGGATGTGAGAGTTGGACTGTGAAGAAGGCTGAGCGCCAAAGAATTGATGCTTTTGAACTGTGGTGTTGGAGAAGACTCTTGAGAGTCCCTTGGACTGCAAGGAGATCCAACCAGTCCATTCTGAAGGAGATCAGCCCTGGGATTTCTTTGGAAGGAATGATGCTAAAGCTGAAACTCCAGTACTTTGGCCACCTCATGAGAGGATTTGACTCATTGGAAAAGGCTTTGATACTGGGAGGGATTGGGGACAGGAGGAGAAGGGGATGACAGAGGATGAGATGGATGGCGTCACTGACTCGATGGACATGAATCTGAGTGAACACCCACCTGGGAGTTGGTAATGGACAGGGAGGCCTGGCTTGCTGCGATTCATGGGGTTGCAAAGAGCTGGACATGACTGAGCGACTGAACTGAACTGAACTGAATGCTGAAATAACATATCAGCTATAATACTAAAGTAGTCTTTTGAATTTTGAACTGGAAGAGATTGTTTTCTTAACACTGCCACACTATAGTTGTATTGTTCATTGCCTATGCAGAGGTACCTCAAAGTAATTTTAGTAAACATTTTCAATAGATACTATTGGTGATTAAATTCCGAAATAAATACACACTCATGAAATAGAGTCATAGAGCTATGTAGTGAATTGTATCTCTCAGAATTCTTAAATTGATGCCTCAAATCACAATGTGATGGTATTTGGAGATGCAGTTTTGGGAGATAATTAGGTTTAGCTGAGGTCACAAAGTTAGGTTCCTCTTGATGGATTTACTGTTCTTATAAAAGGAGATACTAGAAAGCTTTATATCTCTCTCTTTGGGTACATCCACTGAGCAAAAGCCATGTCATTCTGGACCTAGGACTTACCGAGAGTTTGAGGAAAATTATCAGGAAAGAAAAAATCAGAAAAAGAATTACCTATACTGGCTTTCAGAGAATCTGTGTGCTCAGTTGCTCCATCATGTCCAGTTCTTTGCAAACTCATGGACTATAGTCCACCAGGATCCTCTGTCCATGGGATTTTTCAGGCAAGAAAATGAGTGGGTTGCCATTTCCTACTTCAGAGGAAACCCAGGGATCAAACCCACATCTCTAGGTTCTCCTGCATTAGCAGACAGATTCTTTACCACTGCACTGCCTCAGAGAATCTGTATATTTCCTTAATTAAGGTGTTTTTTTTGTTGTTGTTGCAAATGAATCAAATATTAAGAGAATCAAAGCCCTTAAAAAGTATCCTACACATAAGATAATAAGACAACATTAAATATAATGACCCAATCAAAAAATGGGCCAAAGAACTAAATAGACATTTCTCCAAAGAAGATATACAGATGGCTAACAAACACATGAAAAGATGCTCAACGTCATTCATTATTAGAGAAATGCAAATCAAGACCACAATGAGGTACCATTTCACACCAGTCAGAATGGCTGCGATCCAAAAGTCTGCAAGCAATAAATGCTGGAGATGGTGTGGAAAAAAGGGAACCCTTACACTGTTGGTGGGAATGCAAACTAGTACAGCCACTATATAGAACAGTGTGGAGATTCCTTAAAAAACCGGAAATAGAACTGCCTAATGACCCAGCAATCCCACTGCTAGGCATACACACTGAGGAAACCAGAATTGAAAGAGACACATGTACCCCAATGTTCATCGCAGAACTGTTTATAATAGCCAGGACATGGAAACAACCTAGATGTCCATCAGCAGATGAATGGATAAGAAAGCTGTGGTACATATACACAATGGAGTATTACTCAGCATTAAAATGAATGCATTTGAATCAGTTCTAATGAGATGGATGAATCTGGAGCCGATTATACAGAGTGAAGTAAGCCAGAAAGAAAAACACCAATACAGTATACTAACACATATATATGGAATTTAGAAAGATGGTAATGATGACCCTGTATGCAAGACAGCAAAAGAGACAGATGTGTAGAGTGGACTTTTGGACTCTGAGGGAGAGGGAGAGGTGGGATGATTTGGGAGAATGGCATTGAAACATGTATAATATCATGTAAGAAATGAATCGCCAGTCTATGTTCGATGCAGGATACAGGATGCTTGGGGCTGGTGCACGGGGATGACCCAGAGGGATGATATGGGGTGGGAGGTGGGAGGGGGGTTCATGTTTGGGAACTCATGTACACCCATGGCAGATTCATGTCATTGTATGGCAAAACCAATACAATATTGTAAAGTAAAATAAAGTAAAAATAAAAATTTAAATTAAAAATAAATAAATATATAACCTCTATAAAAATTTAAATAATAATCTATACTTCAGGATTAGGGCTTCCTTTATAGCTCAGTTGGTAAAGAATCTGCCTGCAATGCAGGAGACCTGAGTTCAATCCCTGGGATGGGAACCCCCCTGGAGAAGGAAATGGTAGCCTACTCCAGTATTCTTGCCTGGAGAATCCAATGGACAGAGGAGCCTGGCAGGCTACAGTCTATGGGGCCACAAGAGTCGGACACAACTTAGCGACTAAACCACCACCACCATACTTCAGGATTAATTTGAATAGAACTCTATTATTACTCAAAACATACAATTTAAAATGGGAATTTTGTTTTTCTTTCTGATCTCACTTCCACCAATTTCTTACCTCCCAAATCTGCTTCAAGCAGCCTGTTTTATTAAAAGGCCTAAATATCAGATCATAGTGATATATACTATACCAATATAGACATGAACTTATGAGGAGCAGAGACAGAAATACTAACCTGAGTGCTCATGCTCAGTCACTTCAGTCATATCTGACTTCTTGTGACCCTATGGACTGTAACCTGCCCAGCTCCTCTGTCCATGGGGTTCTCTGGTCAAGAACACTGGAGTGGGTTACCATTTCCTTCTCCAACTATCCTGAAGAGTTTTCTGAAATTTCTGAGAATCACTGTATGTTTTCATTGTGCTTGTTGTTGTTGTTCAGTCACAAAGTCATGTCTGACTGTTTGCGACCCTGTGGACTGCAGTACACCAGGCCTCTCTGTCCCTCACCATCGCCTGAAGTTTGCCCAAGTTCATGTCCATTGAATCAATGATACCATCCAACCATCTCATTCTCTGTTGCCCACTTCTCCTTCTGCCTTCAATCTTTCCCAGCATCAAGGTCTTTTTCAGTCAAGTGGCCAGAGTATTGGAGCATCAGCTTCAGCATCAGTCCTTCTAATGAGTATTCAGGGTTGATTTCCTTTAGGATGGACTGGTTAGATCTCTGTGATGTCCAAGGGACTCAAGATTCTTCTCTAACACCACAGTTCAAAAGCATTGATTCTTCCATGGTCTGCCTTCTTTATGGTACAACACTCCCGAATAATTTTCTGAAATCTTTGAGAATCACTAAATGTTCCTCACTGTGCTTGTACTTTCTCTAATTAAAGGGTGCTTTTTTTTTAACAGAATTTATTAGAAGCAGAATATATCTACAGCCTAATTAAAACCATTTCAACTCATTTGTCTTTACTTCCTCGCCTTCTGTTGAGGCCTAGAATCTGTGGCTTTTTGCCTGGCAACAAAAGCCAGTATAGACAATACTCTTTCCTCATTCTGTCAATCACATTCAGTAATTAATTAATTTAAGTTGTGAAAAATTTGTAATTGTTATCAGTGCCATTGCCTTTGGAATTATGAAATCAGGCAGCAGCAGTCAACTAATTATTAGAGCTTCAAAAGCTATGAGGGTGATGATACCAGTTACTAATTTTGATTTCATTTATTTAAGAAACTCTTCCTGTGCTCATATTTAAGGCTGACAATGAATTATTAACATCTAATGGAGGAAAGTGGAATAAACATTATGCACATCATTCACATTACTTAGTTTGAAAGACTTTCATCGTTTTTGAATGATTGTTATTTTATATTTGGAAACAAAAATAGATTATAAGCATGAATGTAGCAGAACATTATCCCATTTTTTTAAAATGTCACCAAATCCTATTAAAAAGAGAGAACAATATATGTGTGTGTGTGTGTGTGTGTGTGAGGCTATCTGGAATAACAGTTATAGAAAGAATACATGATGTGGTTTTTAAAACTGCCTAAAATTTCTTTGTATTTTTTAATCTATGACAATTCCCTTTTCCTATTTCCTCAACACAAATATATCAGAATGTTAAATTATATATTTAATAAATATTACAAATAAAATATTAGAATGACTACATTAATATATTTATTTTACCAGAATACATCATTTCAATTTTAGTTTTTACACAGACAAATTCACCAATTCAACTTGTAGGAAGTAAGAATATATTCTGTTTTATTTATGCTTTATTTTCTATATCTGGAGAAGGAAATGGCAACCCAGTCCAGTATTTCTGCTTGGAGAATTCCATGGACAAAGAAGCTTAGTGGGTTCCAGTCCATGGGGTCACAAAGAGTCAGACACGACTGAGTGACTAATAGTTATTTTCTATATACCTATTTATAAACATGTACACATAGTATAATATTTTCATAATTATGTTAAAAGCCATGACATGAGTAAATTTCAAAGAGCAGGAGAATGCACTAATAGAATATTTATGTTAAGGTGACTAATATAAAATATAGTAGAGCATTTAAAATATATTAAAATGTATTTTATAAATTGCTAAGAGATCTTAAAATTCTTCATCATAAAATATGAACTATTAATAGTGACAGATGTTAACCTGATTTGCTGTGAGAATTGCTTTGTAATATATACAGATGTTAAATCATTGTGGGTCCTATCTGAAACTAATGTTACATGTCAATCACAACTCAAAATTAAAAGAAAAAAGCAACTTTTAATTGAAATTTAAAAGATATGCTGAGTACACTGACTTAAAATTTTTAGGATTTCATTTTGATTCAGTGAAATCCAATCAAAATACGAAGAAGCAGTTCTGTTTTTAGCTATTTAGGTTACTTCCATACTGTTCTCCATAGTGACTGTACCAATTTACACACGAACCAACTATGTAGGAGTGTTCCCTTTTCTCCACACTTCTTGTAGCACTTATTGTTTGTAGATTTATTGATGATGGCCATTCTGACTGGCCAATGAGGTGATACTCACTGTATTTTGCTTTGCATTTCCCTAATAGTTAGTGATATTGAGCATTTTCTCCTCTGCTTTTCAATCATCTATATGTTTTCTTTGGACAAATTTCTATTTAGATTGTCTACCAATCTTTGAATGGGTTGTTTGTTTTTTGATATTGAGCTGTGTGAGCTGTTTGTATATTTTGGAGATTAATTTCTTGTCAGTTGCTTTGTTTGCAACTATTTACTCCCATTCTGAGGGTTTTCTTTATTTGTCTCTTAATGGTTTCCTTTGCTGGGCAAAACATTTTAAATTGTATTAGATCCCATTTGTTTACACGAATTAGAATTTTTTTGTTCTAATTCTGTGAAAAATGAGGTTAGTAATTTGATAGGGATTGCACTGAATCTATAAATTTTGGGAGCTGAAGAATTGATACTTTTGAACTGTGGTGTTGGAGAAGACTCTTTAGAGTCCCTTGGATTGCAAGGAGATCCAACCAGTCCATCCTAAAGCAGATCAGTCCTGGGTGTTCATCGGAAGGACTGATGTTGAAGCTGAAACTCCAATACTTTGGCCACCTGATGTGAAGAGCATCGGGAGAGCATCTTTTCATTGGAAAAGACCCTGATGCTGGGAGAGATTGTGGGCAGGAGGAGAAGGGGACAACAGAGGAGAAGATGGCTGGATGGCATCACCGGCTCGATGGACATGGGTTTGGATGGACTCCGGGAGTTGGTGATGGACAGGGAGGCCTGGCGTGCTGCGGTTCATGGGATCGAAAAGAGTCAGACACGACTGAGCAACTGAACTGAACTGAACTGAACAGTCATTTTCATAACATATTAATAGATTCTTCCAATATAAGAACACGGTAATCTCTTCATCCATTTGTGTCATCGTTGATTTCTTTCATCAATATCTTATAGTTTTCTCAGTACAGGTATTTTTCCTCTTTACATAGGTTTGTTACTAGGCACTTTATACTTTTTGTTGCAATGGTAAGTGGAATAATTTCACTAATTTATCTTTCTGATCTTTTGTTGATAGCATACAGGAATGCAAGATATTTCATTGTATTAATTTTGTATCCGACAACTTAAATTCACTGATGAGCTCTAATAGTTTTCTGATAGTGTCTTTAAGACTTTCCTATGTATAGCATCATGCCATCTGGCATAGTTTTACTTTTTCTTTTATAATTTAGATTCCTTTTACCTCTTTTTCTTCTATCATTGCACTGGCTATGACTTCCAAATCTATGTTGAATAATAGTTCTGAGAGTGGACATATGATCCAGCAAACCCACCCTTGGATACATATCTCAGAAAACTATAATTTGAAAATATGCATGCACCCCTGTGTTCACTACAGCACTATTTCCAATAGCCAGCACATGGAAGCAATTTAAATGCCCATCAACAGAGGAAAGGGTAAAGAAGATATGGTATCTATATACAATAAAATACTGTTCAGCCATGAAAAAAAAATGCCATTCGCAGCAATATGGATAAAACTAGAGACTATCATCCTGGGTGAAGTCAGACACAGAAAGACAAATGTCGTATGATATAGCTTATATATGCAATCTAAAATAAAGGATATAAATCAATTTATTTAAAAAAACAGAAATGGAGTCAAAAATATAGAAAACAAACAAGGTTATCAGGGGATAAGTGAGGGGCAGAAAATTTGGGATACTGGGAATGACATATATACACTACCATATATGAAACAGATAACTAATAAGAATCTATTGTTGCATAGCACAGGGAACTCTACTCAGTACTCTGTAATGGCCTATGTGGGAAAAGAATTTAAAAATAAATAAATAAAAGAGTGGATACACATATATGTATAACTGATTCACTTTGCTGTAAACCTGAAATTAACACAGCAATGTAAATTAGCTGTGCTCTAATAACAGTTTAATAGAAAGAACACATGGAAAAAACAACAACAAAAAATCCAAGAAGCAAAATATCAAAAGGCTATTGTGTCTGTTTGTTGGAAATTATGTTTGAAAATTCAAGCTGATTAAAATTTATGCAGAAGTGTGAAGGATTTAGATTAATCAAAACAGTTTTAGAAAAGGATAAAGTGGGATTTACCTGATTTCAAAATTGCTACAAAGCTACAACAATACAAAGAGATTGCTATTATCATAAAGATAAATAAACATCATGCAACTAAGTATTTTTCTGAAATAGACCAGCCATATATGTTAATAGTTTTGATATATGTATCAAGCCAATTTTATAAGTAAAGGAAAACATTTTTAACAATATGTGCTGAAAAACTGGATATCCATATAGAATAAAAGTAATCTTAACCCCTTTTTTATTGTATTTGCAAAAATTAATTTGTAATAAATTAAAATACTAAAATGTAAGAGCTGAATTTATTAAAAATTTCAATACAAATGATAAAAAGTCAGTATAATAAGCAAATAATATTTGATCTAAGATAAAAATTACTCATTAACAATAAAATTGACATAATAATTTTAAACTTCATCAAAGATATCAATAAGAAAATTATGTCATATACAATGTTAGACATATGTCAAATTTAAAAATAGTCACAGCCTAATAGTTGAGAGTCATGTTTTATTTGTTAGGAATTTTTAGAGCTCTACACTCAGGGGACAGAATCTTAAGTAACTCTGAGAATTGCTCCAAGGAAGTGAGGAGAGGAGCCAGGTTAAACAGAAGTTTTGCAACAAAGGATGGGTAATCTAAACATCAAAATATGATTATTAATTAAAGCCAGATACCCCAAGTTAAGGAATTTAGCACTTTTCTAGGTATGGGAAGATGCAAAAGTCTGGTCTCACTGAAATCATTCCTTTAATATGAATCTCAGCTATCTTGGGACCAGGATCCAGGGTTTTTCACATCCTGGATGTTCAGGATGTGAAATCTTAAAAAAAAAAAAAAAAAAAAACCAACACAAGAACACTATTCCATAGATCTAAATAGATATCTCTCCAAAGAATATATACAGATGGCCAAGAGACATATAAAGAGAAGTTCAACATCACTAATTATCAGAGAAATGCAAACCAAAACTACAATGAGGTTTCACTTCACACCACTCAAAACGACTATCATCAAAAAATCTATCATCAATAAATGCTGGAGGAGATGTGGAGGAAAGGAAACCCTCCTACACATTTGGTGGGAATGTAAATTGGTACAGCCATTACGGAGAACAGTATTTATTTATATTTTTTTATATAAATGTCTTTTTTCTTTTTTTATTTAAAAAAATTATTTATTTTAATTGGGGGCTAATTATTTTACAATATTGTATTGGTTTTGCCATGCATCAACATGAATCTGCCACGGATGTACACGAGTTCCCCATCCTGCACCCCCTCCCATCTCCCTCCCAGTACCATCCCGCTGGGTCGTCCCAGTGCACCAGCACCAAGCATCCTGTATCCTGCATCGAACCTGGACTGCTGATTCATTTCATATATGATATTAAACATGTTTCAATGCCATTCTCCCAAATCGTCCCACCCTCTCTCTCTCCCACAGAGTCCAAAAGACTGTTCTATACATTTGTGTCTCTTTTGGTCTCTCGCATACAGGGTTATCGTTCCCGTCTTTCTAAATTTCATATACGTGTGTTAGTATACTGTATTGGTGATTTTCTTTCTGGCTTACTTCACTCTGTATAATAGGCTCCACTTTCATCCACCTCATTAGAACTAATTCAAGTGTATTCTTTTTAATGGCTGAGTAATACTCCATTGTGTATATGTACCACAGCTTTCTTATCCATTCATCTGCTGATGGATATCTAGGTTGCTTCAATGTCCTAGCTATTATAAACAGTGCTGTGATGAACATTGGGGTATGCCCAGCAGTGGGATTGCTGGGTCATTAGGCAGTTCTATTTCTGTTTTTTTAAGGAATCTCCACACTGTTCTCCCACCAACAGTGTAAGAGGGTTCCCTTTTCTCCACACCCTCTCCAGCGTTTATTAATTGTAAACATTTGGATTGCAGCCATTCTGACTGGCGTGCAATAGTATCTCATTGTGGTTTTGATTTGCATTTCTCTGATAATGAGTGACATTGAGCATCTTTTCATGTGTTTGTTAGCCATCTGTATGTCTTCTTTGGAGAGATGTTTGTTTAGTTCTTTGGCCCATTTTTTGATTGGGTCGTTTATTTTGCTGGAATTGAGCTGCAGGAGTTGCTTCTATATTTTTGAGATTAGTTGTTTGTCAGCTGCTTCATTTGCTATTATTTTCTCTCATTCTGAAGGCTGTCTTTTCACTTTTCTTACAGTTTCCTATGTTGTGCAGAAGCTTTTAATTTTAATTAGGTCCCATTTGTTTATTTTTGCTTTGATTTCCAGTATTCTGGGAGGTGGGTCATAGAGGATCCTGCTGTGATGTATGTCAGAGAGTGTTTTGCCTATGTTCTCCTCTAGGAGTTTTATAGTTTCTGGTCTTACATTTAGATATTTAATCCATTTGAGTTTATTTTTGTGTATGGTGTTAGAAAGTGTTCTAGTTTCATTCTTTTACAAGTGGTTGACCAGTTTTGCCAGCACCACTTGTAAAAGAGATTGTCTTTTGTCCATTGTATATTCTTGCCTCCTTTGTCAAAGCTAAGGTGTCCATAGGTGCGTGGATTTATTTCTGGGCTTTCTATTTTGTTCCATTGATCTATATTTCTGTCTTTGTGCCAATACCATGCTCTCTTGATGACTGTGGCTTTGTAGTAGAGCCTAAAGTCAGGCAGGTTGATTCCTCCAGTTCCATTCTTCTTTCTCAAGATTGCTTTGGCTATTAGAGGTTTTTGTGTTTCCATACAAACTGTGAAATTATTTGTTTTAGCTCTGTGAAAAATACCACTGGTAGCTTGATAGGGATTGCATTGAATCTATATATTGCTTTGGGTAGTGCACTCGTTTTCTCTATATTGATTCTTCAGATCCATGAACATGGTATATTTCTCCATCTATTAGTGTCCTCTTTGATTTCTTTCACCAGTGTTCTATAGTTTTCTATATATAGGTTTTTAGTTTCTTTAGATAGATATATTCCTAAGTATTTTATTCTTTTCATTGCAATGGTGAATGGAATTGTTTCCTTAGTTTCTCTTTCAATTTTCTCATTATTAGTGTATAGAAATGCAAGGGATTTCTGTGTGTTGATTTTATATCCTGCAAATTTACTATATTCATTGATTAGCTCTAGTAAGTTTTCTGGTGGAGTCTTTAGGGTTTTCTATGTGGAGGATCATCTCATAAACTTTAAATTATACAATAGACCAGTTAGACCTAATTGAAATCTATAGGACATTTCACATCAAAACAATGAGTTTCACATTTTTCTCAAGTGCACACGGAACCTTCTCCAGGATAGATCACATCCTGGGCCATAAATCTAGCCTTGGTAAATTCAAAAAAAATCAAATCATTCCAAGTATATTTTCTGACCACAGTGTGGTAAGATTAGATCTTAATTACAGGAGAAAAACTATTAAAAATTCCAACATATGGAGGCTGAACAACACACTGCCTAATAACCAACAAATCACAGAAGAAATTAAAAAAATTAAAAAATGCATAGAAATGAATAAAAATGAAAACACAACAACCCAAAACCTGTGGACACTGGTAAAGCAGTGCTAAAGGGAAAGTTAAATAGCAATACAGGCATACCTCAAGAAACAAGAAAAAAGTCAAATAAATAACCTAACTCTACTCCTAAAGCAACTAGAAAAGGAAGAAATGAAGAACACCAGGGTTAGTAGAAGGAAAGAAATCTTAAAAATTAGGGAGGATATAAATGCAAAAGAAACAAAAGAGACCATAGCAAAAATCAACAAAGCCAAAAGCTTGTTCTTTGAAAGGATAAATAAAATTAATAAACCATTAGCCAGACTTAAGGGAGAAAAATCAAATCAATAAAATTAGAGATGAAAATGGAAAGAGCACAACAGATAACACAGAAATACAAAGTATCATAAGAGACTATTACCAGCAATTTTATGGCAATAAAATGGACAACGTGGAAGAAATGGACAAATTCTTAGAAAAGTACAACTTTCCAAAACTGAACCAGGAAGAAATAGAAAATCTTAACAGACCCATCACAAGCACAGAAATTGAAACTGTAATCAGAAATCTTCCAGCAAACAAAAGCCCAGGTCCAGACGGCTTCACAGCTGAATTCTACCAAAAATTTTGAGAAGAGCTAACACCTATCCTACTCAAACTCTTCCAGGAAATTGCAGAGGAATGTAAACTTCCAAACTCATTCCATGAAGCCACCATCACCTTAATACCAAAACCTGACAAAGATGCCATAAAAAATGAAAACTACAGGCCAATATCACTGATGAACATAGATGCAAAATCCTTAACAAAATCCTAGCAATCAGAATCCAACAACACATTAAAAAGATCATACACCATGACCAAGTGGGCTTTATCCCAGGGTTGCAAGGATTCTTCAATATCCACAAATCAATCAGTGTAATACACCACATTAAGAAACTGATAAATAAAAGCCATATGATTATCTCAATAGATGCAGAGAAAGCCTTTGACAAAATTCAACATCCATTTATGATAAAAACTCTCCAGAAAGCAGGAATAGAAGGAACATACTTCCCTGGCGGCTCAGACGGTAAAGTGTCTGTCTATAATGTGGGAGACCCTGGTTCGAACCCAGAGTTGGGAAGATCCCCTGGAGAAGGAAATGGCAATCCACTCCAGGACTATTTGCCTTGAAAATCCCATGGACAGAAGAGCCTGGTAGGCTACAGCCCATGGGGTCGCAAAGAGTCGGACACAACTGAGCAACTTCACTCACTTCACCTCAACATAATAAAAGCTATATAAAATTATATAAAATTATATAAAAGCTAAACCCACAGCAAACATCCTCAGTGGTGAAAAATTGAAAGCATTTCCCCTAAAGTCGGGAACAAGACAAGGGTGCCCACTTTAACCGCTACTATTCAACATAGTTTTGGAAGTTTTGGCCATAGCAATCAGGGCAGAAAAAGAAATAAAAGGAACCCAAATTGGAAAAGAAGTAAACCCTCACTATTTTCAGAACAGTATTTATTAATAGGTTCCTTAAGAAACTCAAAAGAGCTACCATATGATCCAGCAATCCTACTCCTGGGCATATATCTGGAGATAAACATAGTTCAAATAGACACATGTACCCCAATATCCATTGAATCACTATTTACAATAGCCAGGACATAGAAGCAATCTAAATGTCCATCAGCAGAGGAATGGATAAAGAAGATATGGCATATATACACAATAGAATATTATTCAGCCATAAAAGAGCAAAATAATGTCACTTGCAGTGATATCGATGAAGCTAGAGATTGTCATACTAAGTGAAGTAAGTCAGATAAAGACAAACATTATATATTATCATTTATAAGTGAAATCTAAAAAAAAAATGGTACACATAAACCTATTTACAAGGCAGAGTCACAGGGGTAGAAAACAAATTTATGGTTACAAAGGAAAAGGAGGGGGGATGGATAAATTGGAAAATTGGGCTCAACACATATATACTATTATATATGAAAAGATAACTAATAAGGGCCTACTGTAAAGTTAACTACTGTATAGCATGGGGAACTCTGCTCAGTACTCTGTAATGACCTATATGAGTAGGGAATCTAAAAAAGAGTGGATATATGTACATGTATGCGCTTCCCTGGTCATGCAGTGGTAAAGAATCTGCCTGCAATACAGGAGACACAGGTTCAATCCTTGGGCTGGGAAGATCCCCTGGAGGAGGGCATGGCAACCCACTCCAGTATTCATGCCTGGAGAATCCCATGGACAGAGGAGACTGTGGGGCTACAGCCCATAGGGTCACACAGAGTTGGACATGACTCAAGCAGTTAAGTAGCAGCAACACGTATATGTAAAACTGATTCATTCTGCTGTACAGCAGAAACGAACACATCTTAAATCAACTATACTCCAATAAAAATTAATTAAAAATAATATTGATGAAGTCAAGAACATTATGTTGAGCAGAAAAAGACATAACAGAATAATATTATTTCTTTCTATAGAAATTAAATATAAGACAAAATTAAGCTATGAACACAGAAGTGCAAATGTAGTTACTTCCTGAAGGTAGGATAGTAGTGGCAAAGAACACAAACATATTTTCTGGTATAGGAATGGCACTTACTTTGTTGTAGGGTGGTAGCTACTTTTACATGTAAAAGGTTATAATGTATCAGACTGAACACATGAGTTTTGTGCATTTTACATATAAACTGCACTTCAACACGTTTAAGTATACACAAAACCAAGGATAAAGTTAACTACAATCTGAATTAGTGTAATGACAGGAAACAGGGGACCACATATATCTGGTTTCAAACCCAAGGATTGATAAATCTTACAAATACAATGATGAGTGAATAAAATGTAAATCAGGAGCACATGATGCATGGTTTTGTTATATAAATTTTTTTCAAATGGGTATGGAAATGATTATCCTGACTGTCAAGATAGTAACTGCATTTTGGAGAAGGTAGGAGTTATGAGTGGTCAGGGTGTTACATGAAGAGTCTTTGGGGTTCTGTCAATGTTCTTTTTTTTTTTTTTTTTTTTTTTACTTTTTTGGTGATACATTGATATATTGGTTTTCACTGTGTGAAAAAAAAATATTGAACATAAGAAAAAAATGGAGCATATTGCTAAAGTAAACCACACAACTGAAAATATTGAACACACTTTTAGTTGCTATTGGATGAAAATTCAGTCTAAAATCAAATTAACGTGAAAACTGGAGCTGGCATTTGAGTTAAAGATGATGCTATTAAAGTGCTGCACTCAATACATTAGCAAATTTGGAAAACTCAACAGTGGCCACAGGGTTGGAAAAGGTCAGTCTTCATTCCAATTCCAAAGAAAAGCAATGCCAAAGAACATTTAAACTATCCAATAATTATGCTCATTTCACATGCTAGCAAGGTAATGCTCAAAATCCTATAAGCAAGGCTTCAGAAGACTGTGAACTAAGGTTTTCCAGATGTATAAGCTGGATTTAGAAAAGGCAGAGGAACCAGAGAGAAAATTGCCAGTATCTGCTGGATCACAGAGAGAGCAAGAGAATTCCAGAAAAAAAAAAAAAATTACTTCTACTTCATTCACTATGTTAAACTCTTTGATTGTGTGGATTACAACAAACTTGTGGAAAATTCTTAAAGAGACAGGAGTACTGAACAATTTTAACTGCCTCCTGAGAAGCCTCCTGAGAAAACTGTATGCAGGTCAAGAAGCATCCGTTAGAACCAGACATGGAACAACAGACTGGTTTAAAATTGGAAAAGGAGTATGTCAAGGCTGTACATTTTTACCCAACTTATTTAACTTCTATGCAGAATACATCACACAAAAATGCCAGGCTGGATGAATCACAAATCAAAATCAAGATTGCCAGGAGAAACATCAACAACCTTGGTATTCATATTATACCACTCTGATGGCAGAAGATGAAGAGGAACTGAAGAGTTTCTTGATGGTGAAAGAGGAGAGTGAAAAATCTGGCTTAAAAAACTCAACTTTCAAAAACTAAGATCATGACATCTGGTTCCATCACTACATGGCAAATAGATGTGGAAAAAATGGAAATAGTGAATTTTCTTTAGCTCCAAAATCGCTTGAAGAGTGACTGCAGCCACAAAATTATAAGATGTTTGCTTTTTTGGAAGGAAAGCTATTACCAAATTAGGCAGCATATTAAAAAGCAAAAACATCACTTTGCTGACAAAGGCGTGTAGAGTCAGAGCTATGGTTTTTCCAATAGTTATATATGGGATGTGAGAACTGGACCATCAGGAGGGCTGAGCACCAAAGAATTGATGCTTTCAAACTCGTGCTAGAGAAGACTCCTGAGAGTCCCTTGGATGGCAAGGAAATCAAACCCATCAATCCTAAAGGAAATCCGCCCTGAATGCTCATTGGAAGGACTGATGTAAAGCTGAAGTTCCAATACTTTGAATACCTGACATGAAGAGCCGAGTTACTGGAAAAGATTTTGATACTGGGAAAGATTGAGGGCAGTGAATGAGGTGACAGGATGAGATGGTTAGATGGCACCATTGAGTCAATGAACATGAATTTGGGCAAACTCTGTGAGATAGTGAAGGACAGTGAAGACTGGCATGCTGCGGTCCATGGCATCACAAAGTCAGACACAAGTTAGTGACTGAACAACACTGGATTAAAAGGAATTTCTTTATGTGATAACATAAACATAAATCCATGGACTACATGGATTTAAATTCCCCTTTTCCCCCTTACATTCCCTTTTCAGATATAATGGTATATTAATGCTGTGTTTAAGATTTGGTATGTAAAAGAGTGTTGATGGTATTCACATGCTTGTTTTAATTATATCTATTTATCCATAATGAAGTATTGTAGAAATTTAGGGCAAATCAAACAAGCTAAAGAAAATCCCTCCATAATATCTATCCATGAGAGAATATACTCACATAGACATCTGTTTACACACACTGTGATTCTTCATATAGATTTATAGAATCCCAGATGCTTCTGAAATTATGTGCTGAATTACAGGTGAAGAAACAGTAGCCACCGAAGAGAAAAAATAGGCTTGCATATTTATAGGACAGAAGCTGATATGAACCTTTCTAAAGGTTTGAAAATGTCCAGTAGACTCTTATTTTTAAAATTGTGCTTGCCTTTGCACTTTTATGTGCCTAGAAGAACTAATACATTTAAGAAGTGAAATAGTATAATCCACTCTTGGAAAGTTTTACAACCAGGTTTTGAGACCCTAGAGCCTCAAATATTTTAGTCAAGCAGTGTTCTGAAACTGAATCCTGATATCAGCTTTCAGAGTTAGCTATTAGTAAATAAAGCACTTGTAAATCTAAGATATCACTTATCTTGTATAATTTAAGTGTAAGGAAATAATCAATAACTTGGCTTCCCTGGTGATTCAGACAGGAAATAATCTGCCAGCAACACAGGAGACCCTGGTTTGATCCCTGGGTTGGGAAGATCCCCTGGAGAAGGGAATGGAAATACGTTCCAATACAGAGAAGCCTGGTGGGCTACAGTCCAAGGAAACTATTAAGAGGAAAGAATAAGATTAGTTTTGTTTTTTTTGACACATCCATCAATTCAATACAGACATTAACACAAATTCAAACATAAATTGCAGATCTTGCAATTCAAATATCACAGATTAGATGTGAGGGCCATGGATCTAGGGAATGAAGAAAAAACAAAATTGTGAGGTTATAGTGAGAAACAAACGGAGTGCCTTTTGATTGTGTACTGGAGTACCATTTGTTCCCCTATTGAATTGTTTGAAAAACCTCAGAGCTATGTCAATAGGGCTTCTCTGGTGGCTTAGATAGTAAAGAATCTGCCTGCCATGCAGGAGACCTGAGTTCAGTCCTTTGGTTGGAAAGATCCCCTGGAGAAGGGAACATCTACCTACTCCAGTATTCTTGCCTATGGACAGAGGAGCCTGCTGGGCTACAATTCATGAGGTCAAACACAACTGAGCCACTAACACTATTACTTTCACTTTCAAAAAGAAAACAACACTGAAACAAGCATTTGTCCTCTAGCACTAGAATGATCTTTATTTTGTTACCTTTTTATTCAATAAAGAAGGGAATCAAATCATTCCAGGTTGCCTACAGATCCTATTAATCAGTTTTATAAGCCTCTGAAGTAGAGATTGATATTCATGGGTTTAACTAATTTAAAAAATAAGTGACACATACAAGACTATTATTTGTAAAGAAGTTAAAAGTACGTATCTGGTAGATGGTGATGAATTGGACATGTATTCTTTCTCCCTTAGCCGTTTCCTCATGGAGTTTAAGTACACAAAAGTTAAAAGAATAAAGGATATCTGATTCTATCCTTTGATGAAATAGTCCATATTGCACTACAGCGATAACAGATTATTTAGATCAATTGTCTATTTGTTAAGATAATTCCATTTCTAAGAGTCTATGGGGCTTCTCTGATGGCTCACATGGTAAAGAATCTGCTTGTAATGCAGGAGACCTGGGTTCGATCCCTTGGTCAGGAATATCCCCTGGAGAAAGGAATGGCAGTCCACTCCAGTATTCTTGCCTGGAGCATTCTATGAGTCTATACACAGAAACAAAACCAGACATAACAGTAAAATGTATTTATTGTTTTATGATTATTAATAATAGCAAACAAAATAAATTAAATTAGAAATAATGGAAATATTGAAATAGTAAGGTTACTTACATTAATGAAATGAATATAAACCCTAAGGGAATATTATGTTGCTGTTAGAGCTATACTTTTGAATAATTTTTAATGGGAAATTATTTTATCTATAATAAATAGACACATATATGTCTAGAGAGAAGATATTAATCATAGCCACAATTTGTGTATCAAAGTATAAACTCTTATTTCCTAAATTCACAAATAAATTTGTCCACAGATAGGCTATAAAATTTTTCCTTAGTATCCTTATAATTTGTAGAGCTAAAGAAGGACAATCTTTCAGCCCTCTTCATGGATTAAGAGTTTGGTGGGGAATTAGTAATTTCTTTTTTATTAAAATATTACAAGTGTCCATCTGTTAAAGGGATTATCAGGTTAGTTTAAAAATCTATCAATTTAAGTAGACAAAAACCAAGTTGACCATTTTAAATACCATTTCCTTAAAGAATGAAAAGGTATATCCTTTTCAACTTGCTCAAATTTTTGTTTGTGGGGCTATGTATTTCTCAATACTCAATACTAGGGAGAATGGGAATTCTAACATGTATACTGTCATGTAAGAATTGAATCGCCAGTCCATGTCTGACGTAGGGTGCAGCATGCTTGGGGCTGGTGCATGGGGATGACCCAGAGAGATGTTGTGGGGAGGGAGGTGGGAGGGGGGTTCATGTTTGGGAACGCATGTAAGAATTAAAGATTTTAAAATTTAAAAAATAAAAATAAATAAAAAATTAAAAAAAAATAAAAAAATAAAAAAACAAGCAGTGTAGATGGATGATAAATGATAAAAGACACTTTATAAAGAAGGATAGACAGATGAAAAATAAGCACATGAAAAGAAACATTATTAGCTTTTTGGAAAATGTGAAGCAAAAACATAGTGAGCTATTATCACATAATTATTAAAATAAAAATAAAAAAGAAAAGAACCCTTACAATACTGATACCATGTATGACAAGGATCCAGAGAAATGCTGGAGAAACAAAAAGGTACAGCAGTTACTCTGGAAAATATTCTGGCATATTCTCATAAAGTTAAATTTGCATTTGTAGGAAATAGCACTGATATTTCTAGTATTTACTTTTAAAAGATTTAAATCTATATTTATACAACAACCTACATATTAATGTTTATAGCAACTCTATAAAATTGCCCACCTCTCAAAAAATGAAAACAATCCAAAATTCTTCAATGGGTGAATGCCTAAAGTATGGATGTAGTACATTCATACCATATAATGTTACATAATAAAAAAAAACTGTTAATAACATTCAGCATTAACAGATAGCAAAGATACTATATGTTTACTATATGAAAAACCGACAGTTTAAAAGGATTGCATGCTATAGAATCATGAAAAAGGAAAACTACAGCAACAAATGAAAGTGAGAGAGGAGAGTGAAAAAGTTGGCTTAAAACTCAACATTCAGAAAACTAAGATCATGGCATCTGGTCTCATCACTTCATGGCAAATAGATGGGGAAACAGTGGAAACAGTGACAGATTTTATTTCTTTTTTTTTGTGGGGGGGGGGCGGCTCCAACATCACTGCAGATGGTGACTGCAGCCATGAAATTAAAAGATGCTTGCTCCTTGGAAGAAAAGTTATGACCAATATAGACAGCATATTGAAAAACAGAGACATGTCTTTGCCAATAAAGGTCCATCAAGTTAAATATATGGTTTTTCCAGTAGTCATGTATGGATATGAGATTTGAACTATAAAGAAAGTTGATCACCAAAGAATTGATGCTTTTGAAATGTGGTGTTAGAGAAGACTCTTGAGAATCCCGTGGACTGCAAAAAGATCCAACCAGTCCATCCTAAAGGAAATCAGTCCTGAAGACTGATGCTGAAGCTGAATCTCCAATACTTTGGCCTCCTGATGCAAAGAATTGGCTCATTTGAAAAGACTGATGCTGGGAAAGATTGAAGGCAGGAGGAGAAGGGGATGACAGAGGATGAGATGGTTGCATGGTATCATGGACTCAATGGACATGAGTTTGGGTAAACTCTGGGAGTTGGTTATGGACAGGGAGGCCTGGCATGCTGCAGTCCATAGCGTCGTAAAAAGTAGGACACAACTGAGCAACTGAACTGAATGACTGACTGACAGTAGCAAAACTGATCAGTGGCTGTCAGTATAGAGAATACAGGAAATGTATGATTTAAGGGGACAAAAGAATGAGAACTTTGGGGTGATGGAAATGTTCTATACCTTTTTTGTGGTTGTAATTACATGTGTCTCTAGATGTATTGAAACTTCATAGCACTATAAATTCTGCTATAAAATTTTAATATTACTGTATATTAATATAAAAAATAAAATTAAAAATATTCTTTTATAATACATTTATAAATTGGTTTAACATCAAGAGCTTTAAGTTTAAAAAAATAGAATAAGAAAGATATAAGGAATTAAAAAATATTTATAAAAGAAATACAAATCCAGAAATAATATGTAAGAAACAAAAATCATTCTGGCTGATATTTGTGAAACTCTTTGTCAAAGGCAATATAAATTTTCAAATTGAAGTGTACTAGTAATTAAAATTTCTGTTAATCTAAAGTGGATGAATATTCATATTGGGTTGTATTTTTAATTAAATACTTTTTGAACATTTATAAATAAATATTATGATAGATTCATAGAATATTTCATTATTTTTTACTTTCAATTAACACACTGGAATTCAAATTTTCTTCAGTTACAATAATAATAGGCATTCTCACTTTGTAACTCCACACTTTAAAATATAATTTTATATTACTTTAATAGAGTTTTCAAATGCATACATATTGAATGTCAGTTGTTTCTGTTCTCTGACATCATTCTATTGAAAGTACACTTGGTATGTTATTCTCAAGGTAATTTTATTTTGATGCTTTGTACTATGCTATAAATTGTATTTTTTTTTGATGCAATGAAACTTCATTAATGTTGTATTGTATATGTCCTGGGATTAACATGTTTAACTGTATCTCAAGGGCAAAAGTGATATGTGATGATGTTCTTCAATAATATCAAAGGTGCATTAAGGTAATTACCCATATTAATAAGTTACTATTTCAGTGACACTCTGCTTCTCCATGATTTGAAGGGATGCAGACTTACATCACTGTATATGGATAAAACATTGTTTCAGTATATTGTGGGAGTAAAGTCTCCATACATTTACTTTTAAGAGCAATATTTTGCTGTAAAAAGTGGATTTTTTTATATTTTCTCTTCGTACTGATCCTTTCATTTACATTAGACATTGTTTCATTTTCTGTTATCTCTTTATAAAAGAGTTGCTTTTCTCAAATGGCCAGCTTTAACTTTTCTTTACGCTGATATTCTTTCCTCATTTTTCAATTTATTTAATCAATTCATTCATTGAAAATCTATTATGTTTCAAGCAATGTGATTGATACCAGTAATAAAACAAAGTAGGTTACAAATACTCGGGTTCTCATGGAGGTTTTAGTCAATAACGATGATATGAGTTTCTTAGAGATGGGTAAGACATGGATATTAATGTCACTTAGTTGCTAAATTGTTGCTGACTTTTTGTAACAACATGGACTATAGCCCTCCAGACTCCTCTCCTCTGTCCATGGGACTTCCCAAACAAAAATAATGGAGTGGGTTTCCATTTCCTTCTCCAGAAGATCTTCCTTACCTAGGGACTGAACCCACGTCTCCTGCATTGCAGGCAGATTCTTTACCACTGAGACACGAGGGAAGCTCAACATTAATGTTAGCCATATATTAAAAATGAGATTATAAGAATTATGACAAAAATGTATAGTTTATTTGCTATGAAAGATTGTAACAGGTAACCTCATCTGGTCTGGAATGAAAGAAAACATTCCCTAAGAAAATGGCATTTGAACTAAGATCCGATGGTTGAGGAGAAATTACTTAGATGTAAAGAGGGGAACACAAACATTAGAAGCAAACACTTATGTAAAGCTGCTGAGTCAGTAGGCAGTGCCCATTTGAAACACTTAAAATGAAGTCAGGGGAGGAAGGAGTACAAGTTGAGACAGGTAAGATAATTGTAGCAGATTATAACAAATCTTATTTTTATTAATATGCTGATCTTTACTCTGCAAGCAATGTGACTGATTCATTAGAGGATTTCAGGCCAGGAATGAAATTATTAAAATGAAAATATCAAAAGGGTCCACTGAAGTAGTCCAGCTGAAGTAATCATCACCTTCATCAACAAGAAGGTAACAGTTAATACAAAGAAGGATTCAAGTTTTATTCAAGTGAAACAGCAATATAATATGGGGTCAAATTGCAAGTGTGGGTGAAAGAGTGTGCACAGTTGGTCAGAAAATCCTCTGGGTTCTCACTTGTATCATTGTAAAAAAGTTAATGTTATTAAATTACCTAAGAAACAAATTTAAGGGACAAAAGCATCAGTTTGGATTCAAGATGCTTCCAAATGATTCAAGTAGCTGAGGGAAATATACAGTTGAAAACATATGAGTCTGAAATTTAAAGGTAAGATCAAGGATACTACATTATATTAGGCTGGAAATTGAGGCAGGGAAAACTGAGGGTAGGTAGATAAAAAAGAATTGATACTTTTGAACTGTGGTGCTGGAGAAGACTCTTGAGAGTCCCTTGGACAGCAAGGAGATCAAATCAGTCAATCTTAAAGGAAATCAACCCTGAGTATTCATTGGAAGGACTGATACTATAGCTGAAGCTCCAATACTTTGGCCACCTGATGAGAAGAACTGACTGAAAAAGACCTGATGCTGGGAAAGATTGAGGTCAAGAGGAGAAGGAGGCGACAGAATGAGATGGTTGGTTGGTATCACTGACTCAATGGAAGTGAGTTTGAGCACACTCTGGAAGATAGTGGTGGACAGAGAAGCCTGGTGTGCTGTAGTTCACAGGGTCGCAAAGAATCATACATGACTTAGTGACTGAAGAACAACACCAGCAACAAGTCTGTAAGCCCAATATGGCTTGACAGAAAATTTGTCTAACTGTGGTCTTCTGGTATACCTGTATCATATGTTCAACTCTGTCTTCCAGTTTGCTAATATTCTTTACAGCTACATTGGATCTACTGTTTAAACTTTTGAGAATTTTATATCCATGATTTAGTTTACATTTGTTTAAGTCCTATTTTTTTTTAAATATACCTGATCATTTTTGACAGATTCTCACTACTGAAATTTTTTTCTATTTATTTCTTAAAATATTGCCTATATCATCATCATAAGGACTGAAGTGAAAGTCGCTCAATCATATCGACTCTTTACAACCCCATGGACTATACAGTCCATGGAATTCTCTTGACAAAATACTGGATTGGGTAGCCTTTCCCTTCTCCAAGGGATCTCCCAAACCCAGGGATCGAACCCAGATCTCTTGCATTCCAGGAGGATTCTTTACCAGCTGAACCACAAGGGAAAGCCAGAAATACTGGAGTTGGTAACCTATCCTTTTTCCAGTGGCTCTTCCTGACCCAGGAATCAATCTAGGGTCTCGTGCATTGCAGGCAGATTCTTTGCCAATTGAGCTATCAGGGAAGCCCATTTTAAGGACTATATCTGAGTATTACCAAAATATGAAATATTTTTTGCTATTAATTTAATATCCCCTTTGTGGTAACTTTCCTCTGTGTTTGCTTTTTTCTTTTCTTTTTTTTTTCTTTTTTTTAATCAGTAGTTCAAATTTTCCTGAACTTGTAGAAATATCAAGGGCCTACATTGTGAATGCTTTTCTTCAGGGAAGATTTACATATGTTTCTGCTTGGATGCTGGGTTTATTATTGAATACTCTAGGAATATGTGTCTAATATGAGAGTGGTATCATGTAGTGGGACTATAGTGACACAGTCACCATGCTTCAGTCAGTTCAGTTCAGTTGCTCAGTTGTGTCCAACTCTTTGCGACCCCATGAGTCACAGCACCCCTGTCCATCACCAACTCCCGGAGTTCACCCAAACTCATGTCCATTGAGTCGGTGATGCCATCCAGCCATCTCATTCTCTGTTGTCCCCTTCTCCTCCTGCCTCCAATCCCTCCCAGCATCAGGGTCTTTTCCAATGAGTGAACTCCCCGCATGAGGCAGCCAAAGTATTGGAGTTTCAGCCTCAGCATCAGTCCTACCAATGAACACTCAGGACTAATCTTCTTTAGGATGGACTGGTTGGATCTATTTGCAGTCCAAGGTACTCTTAAGAGTCTTCTCCAACACCACAGTTCAAAAGTATACATTCTTTGGCGCTCAGCTTTCTTCACAGTCTAACTTTCACATCCATACATGACTATTGGAAAAATTATAGTCTGGACTAGACGGACCTTTGTTGGCAAAGTAATGTCTCTGCTTTTGAATACGCTATCTAGGTTGGTCATAACTTTCCTTCCTACATAGCTCCTAATCATTGAAGTTTCCTTACTTTTAGGTTCACTTATTGCTCACAAAACATTGCCCTGGTTTCCAGTTAATTGTCCTTTCTCTTAAAAAAAAAAAAAAAAGAAGAAGAAGAAAACCTTTTTGACTTTCAGAGAATCTTTCCTTTGCTTGCTTGCTTGTTTTTATTTTTTTTTTTCAAGCAGGCTCTCTATTAGATCCATTTTTTTTCTAATTTATTAATTAATGTCTTTTTGATCGTACTGGGTCTTTGTTGCTGTGCGTGGACTTTCTCTAGTTGCAGCAAGTGGGGCCTACTTTTTGTTGTGGTGCATGGGCTTTTCATTGTTGAAACTTCTCTTGCAGAGCACAGGCTGTAGGCACAAGCGCTTCAGTAGCTGGAGTGTGTGGGCTCAGTAGTTGCAGCTCTTGAACTCTAGACTGCAGACTCCGTAGTTTGGCACATAGGCGGAATCTTCCTGAACCAGAGATCATACCCATGTCCTCTGAAGTGGCAGGAGGATTCTTATCCACTGTACCACCAGGGAAGTCCCTCCTTTGCTTTCTTACAATCCTAAAAGCTGTGTTGTACTTACTAATTGTATTGCAGTGCCATTCTCCTAGAAGTGCAAGACTCATATCACATTTTCAGTAAATTAATACTCCTCATCATTTAAAGAAATGACTGTAAACAACCAAAGTGAGTTTAAAATGCTTTGAGAAAGGACTAATTTTTTTAACTCTGTTCACGTGCTCTTGTTTGATGCACCTTGGTGATGAAAAGTCTAAGATTTCTCAGTTTTCACTGATTGAGTGAGTCCCTGATTTATCAACACCTCTAAGGTTTCACACAAGAAATAAGAGTGCTATGAGAGAACAAAAATAGAATTTGGGTAGCCAAAGTCAATAAATGTCTGCTAGATATTAGATACTTAGGTTATTTCCAATTAAAAGCTGTACATTTATATGTTATCTGAAGCTCTTTTTATTCCCTTAGAATTATGTGTAGGAAACAAAATACACATATTTTTTAGAGGTAGGTACAAGTGAGATTTCCAGTGATTTCAATTTTGTTTCTACTATTTTGTAGTCTCTAAAAATCAAAGATTAAAAGCTAAACTCAGAGTATTTAAAAATAAATTACTGTGAACTGGAAATCTGGAGAGGTGAATTAGTTTATCAGCTGTGCTCTATACCCTTTTATCTCATGATGCCCCAGTTGCCTCACCTATAATTCATGTACACACATTTACACGTGTGAACACAATTTCCAGAATTTCATGAAAATCAGATTTATTAATGCGTGGGATAATACTTTACATTCTATGTAATACCATGTGATTGTTAAGATCCATTTGATATTAATTATAATGAAGAATTGATTACGATAATTTAAAGTCTCTCAAAAATAGTATGAATATATTTATAGCTAACTTGAAAATGCTTGTGTTTGAATACGTGTGTATGTGAATTGTCAGACCATGCCTATTGTGGACTCTGTTAAAGCATAAGCCTTAGAGTTATTCATGAAATAAATAAGCAATTAATACAGTAAGCACAAGGAATACATGAAATGATGTTCATGCTTTTCCTTCTCTGCACAACATCAAGCAAAGAAAATAAACATGTGTATCAAAATAAATGACCTAATAAAAAAATGGGCCAAAGAACTAAAAAGACATTTCTCCAAAGAAGACACACAGATGGCTAACAAACACATGAAAAGATGCTCATCATCATTCATTATCAGAGAAATACAAATCAAAACCACAATGAGTTACAATACCATGCCAGAATGGCTGTGATCTCAAAGTCTACAAGCAATAAATGCTGGAGAGGGTGTGGAGGAAAGGGAACACTCTTACACTGTTGGTGGAAAGGCAATCTAGTACAGCCACTATGGAGAACAGTGTGGAGATTCCTCAAAAAATTGCGAATAGAACTGCCTTATGACCCAGCAATCCCACTGCTGGGTATACACAATGAGGAAACCAGAATTGAAAGAGACATGTGTACCCCAATGTTGATTGCAGCACTGTTTATAATAGCCAAGACGTGGAAGCAACCTAGATGTCCATCAGCAGATGAGTGGATAAGAAAGCTGTGGTACATATACACAATGTACATATACAGCCATTAAAAAGAATACTTTTGAATCAGTTCTAATGAGGTGGATGAAACTGAAGCCTATTATACAGAATGAAGTAATCCAGAAAGAAAAACACCAATACAGTATACTAAGGCATATGTATGAAATTTAGAAAGATGGTAATGATAACCCTGTATGCGAGACAGCAAAAGAGACAGAGATGTATAGAACAGTCTTTTTGACTCTGTGGGAGAGGGAGAGGGTTGGATGATTTGGGAGAATGGCATTGAAACATGTATAATATCATATAAGAAACGAATCACCAGTCCAGGTTCGATTCAGGATACAGGATGCTTGGGGCTGGTGCACTGATATGACTCAGAGGGATGGTACAGGGAAGGAGGTGGGAGGGGTGTTCGGGATGGGGAACACGTGTATACCTGTGGAGGATTCATATTGATATATGGCAAAACCAATACAATACTGTAAAGTAATTAGCTTCCAATTAAAATAAATAATTTATTAAAAGAAAGAGAGAGAAGGAGATATTTGATAACTGATCTTCAACAGAAATAACTCTTCAGAAAGTCATACAGCAGTAGATTTATTACCACACACACCCCTCCCCTATATAATGTGGATAAGTAAGTTGTACACAAATCAATATACATCTCTGAGATAAATGATTATAAGAGAAACAAGAAAGAAGGAAATAAATAAAAAGAAAAGCACATAGATGATAGGAAATGACAAAATAAGACTATGTAATAATTGAATACATTTTTTCCAGGTTACCATGTAGTACTTTACATGATAGCATTTGAAAGTTGGATCTTTCTATTTATCTTCCTGCCCATGTGCCACATAATGTATACATATATAATACATAATAAGAGCAATGAAAATATTGTTGATTTCAGTCATTTGGAGAGTGTTATATTTTCTGTTAAACATAAAGCTGGAAAGAAAGTGGAAGGCTTGGAAGCACTTTTGAATACATTATTCACCATTTAGCATAAGCTTTTGTGTTCAAATTGATAATAAAGCTTACATTCTCATAATGAAGAGTACTATTAGAGGATAAAGGGTGGGAAATGAAAACAACAAGTCATTTATAAGAAGTACTTTCTTGAAATATTTGTCCATAGTTATGGTGGAAACTTTAGGACTCATCTCTGTTGAAGGAGATTCTCTGGGAATATTATATACCTACAGCCTTCCCCTTTTAAGCCCTTTCTGATTTTGACCTTACCCTGGGCCAGCAATTTGGATCAATTCCACTTAAAATGGGATCTGTTTATACCTTCTTGTTTTAATCAGCCTTAGAATAGAGCTGGAATGTGTTGCATAATTATTTGATGGTGCCAGTGTTTGCCAGTCTTTCTCACCAGGTTGGGTCTATCTAACAGATGATTTTGATGTAAAAGGGTTACTTTGTTTACCAAGCAAACAGAGAAAGGCAAGCAGTATTTTTCCCAGAAATGTAGACGTAGTTTCTTTCTAGGCACCCACACATTGGAGAGAATCCCTGACTGAACTCTCCACAACAATGTTCCAGGATTCATTTTTAATAAAATTGCTTATTTCAGAGTATTAGATCCACATTCATGCAAAATGAAGAAACCAGAACAGGAGGTTAAGAAAGCTGTTCTGCTGTAATAGTGCAATTTGTTTTTTGGCCATTAAATGAGAATGCTGGGATTTTAATTCCACTATTTGGTTTCCAGCATCTCCTATAATTAATTTTCTCTTATTTTCTTGCTATAGAATCAAATGGCAACTAATGATGTGGAACCCAACGTTGTCAAGGCAGTGATGAGCTTCATCTACGAGGTAGGGAAGCTCCTCCATTTGACAAAATGGCAGATGACTTGAGTGGTTTCTAACATTGCCGGGGTCCTGTGCCTTGTGGCAAAGTTCTGCTCAAATTAGACCACCTAGGGACTGCAGTTCCAAACCAAAGCTGTTTTAAATCTTTCACTTGCTTGCTTATGTACTGCTTTGTCAGTTTCATAACATATTAACTTATTTTGCAAGCACTCTCTTTATCTGATTTTTTAAGATATATAAAGAGTAGGACATGTTAACAGCTGTTTTATTGTTTCCTGATGCCATCACACTGAGATGTAGCAGGGTTTTAAAAATAAGTATAAAATATATTTTTATAGATACTGTATTCTGATCAATGAAAGATTAGAAACATATATAAATGAATCAAAGGTATTTAACAATTGGACATTTCATTTTTCAGAAGGCAGAAAAAGCATTAAGCCAAGATAATCTGTTGACAAATTATTAACAGCAAGAGATAAATTCTTGATTAGGTGTGAGAACAATTCAAAACATGCCTATATCATCTTAAAGCTTGTGAAAATCAGACAATAAAACTTGGAGCATTGGCAATATGTGTTTATCCAAATAGATAGTGAAAACAATATTATATTAAATTTATAAGAAAAAAAAATGTTCCAATGATAAGGAGATTTGATACACACACACCCCAAAAACTCTCCTATGAGCTTGGAAAATCTTGAGATGTAACACTCTTTTGAGAATACCACAAGAAATTATAACAGGATGTTAAGAAAATTTGGTAGAAGTTATATCTGAACTAAAAGATGAATGATAAGTAAGAGTTAGGTGTGGTTTGATGAAGAAGAGGAGGGAAGAGAGCTGTACCAGAGAAAAAGTCTTGAAACCGAGAAAAGAGCACAAGAATATACTGCTTGGGAGGGAACCTAGAGGGAAGCAGGATGGCTGGAGCATAGTTAAGAAAAAGAATTGTATGAAATGAGGGAAGGAAAGATAGCAGAGGTAAGACTTAGCAAAGCCTTGGTATAGGCTATTCCAAAGATGTTTGGAATTTAAGTTCAGTGTCAAGTTTTCAACAAATTTTAGGCAGAGGAATTGAAAATCAAATATGAAATTTACTAAGATATGTCTTACTAGATTCTGGGGAAAAGTTGAAAAAGGTGAATGTGGAAAACGTTGATATGAGAACAATTAAGATAACCATGATAATATTCCTTGTAAGCAAAGGGAATGTTTTTAACTAGAGTAACATTAGTAGGAAGAGAGAGGAGTTGAAAGGTGTGGGTATTTTGGAAGCCAAAACCCAAACTTAATATTAAGGGATGGAAAGATATCTTATCCCATGTTTTTCTAACAGTCTGAGAAAGATCAAATTCTAATGTGTTATTTCAGAGGTACAACTGCAGTACAATGAAGATAACAAAAAAGTGAATGATGTGAGAAAAGGTATAAATCACTTTGAAAAGACATAGGGATTTGTTCTGTAAATATGTCTACCTGTCTAGTAAGGCTTCTCTAAATCAGGTTACAAAAGTAAACTCTCTCAAGTTATTCCTTAAGAGTGAGGATGAAAGGGAATTCATCTTTCTAATTTAATACCATTTTTGTTGTTGTTTTACAGTGCTCAAAATTCTTTCCCCCTGCAAAGCCAATGGGGATATAAGGAAATGCCAAATGGTTATGACTAATACAGTCTTAATCAATAAATTCTACTTGATCAGTGGGGTAAATGATGATAGCATTTCATGTGATGAGGAACTGGGCAGAGGGTAGGGGGTTTCAGATTTGGGGAGTTCATGCCTGTGAAGGCTGACAAAGCCATGGATCAGGTGGATTAGACTCCAGTGGGCATCAAGGGGAGGAATTTAAAAGGCTCAAATTTGAGTTCAGAACTGAGTAGATGTATTGTTGGTAATCAAAGCCATGGGAGTGATCCAGATCCAACACCCACCCCCACCCTCAGTAAGAAAGTTTGAAATAAAAAGTCACAAGACCAAGGAAAACACACTGAACAAAATCCAATACATACGGTCAGTTAGAAAAAATAACTTGGAACTAGAACTGAACAGAAAGTTGGTAGAAAGTTGGAACAAAGACAACTAGTTAGTTAACGGAATTTGTCTATTTTAATAAGAGAGAGATCATAGTAAATAGGAAAAAATCAACAGAAAGGGAAGGCTGAAAATAAGATGATTGTAATCAATAACAAGGAGTCTTTGAAAAGTGCAAAGAAATATCATTTAGAGCTATGGACAGATTGTTTATATGGAGAAGAAATAAATCCAATGTTTATTTTTAATATAAAAATATAAGTGAAAAATATTGTTGATTTGGATAGGTGTGACATTTTTTGTAATATTTTAATTATTTTATTTATTTCTTCTTGAAGAATGAATAAAGATGATCTGTAAAAATGCTGCAGTGGTGATTTAGATAAGGTCTTGAATTTTAAAAAAAAAGTAGAAATATTTAAAATATTTTTGATAGTGGGGGAACAATTTGTAAATGGATAAACATAGTAAAAAGGGAAAAAAATTAAGGTAATGTTATGTATTGAATTGTATTGTATTGAATTCCCTCTAAAGAGACATGCTATTGTCCTTATTGTCAGTACCTAAAAATGTGACCTTATTTGAAGACAGGCAATGTGATTACCTCTAAAAGGGAATCACGTTGAAATGAGGTCGTTAAAGTCGGCTTCTGTCTACTATGACCAGTGTCTTTCTGTGAAAAGGGAAAATTTGGAGGAAGAGACAGACACACGTAGAGGGAAGATGGCATGAAGAGACACCAGGAGATAATAACCATTCACAAGCCAAATAGAGAGGCCTGGAACTTATCCTCACTTCACAGCCTTGAGGAGAAACCAATCCTGTTGACAGCTTCATTTTGGACGTATATAGTCTGGAACTGTGAGCCAATCAATTTCTGTTATTTAAGGCACAAAATTTTGTGGTGCTTTGTTAACGAAGTCCTAAAAAACTAGTAGAGATGTTTTGAATAAACATTATCACTAGTCTGCCCGAAGGTGAGACTTATTTTCATAACACACCGGGAGGCATACTTTTGCCGTTCTTACTTCTGGTGCTCAGTCACGTCCAGCTCTTTGTGGCTCCATGGACTGTAGCCTGCCAGGCTCCTCTGTCCATGGGATTCTCCAGGCAAGAATACTGGAGTGGATTGCCATTTCCTCATGCAGGGGCTCTTCCCGACCCAGAGATTGAATCCACATCTCCTATATGGGCAGGTGAATTCTTTACCACTGAGTCACCTGGGCTTGGTTCCTGCAGAGCTTGGATTTTACTAACAGGTTGCATCAAAGTGACAAAAAGACAAGAATATCAAGAGTACTGTTAAGAGTGAAAGTCCAGGGTTATGAATTAGGGAACTAAAAAGAAGAAAAGTAGAGTGAAGGGTCCTGAAATATATGGAGACAGTAAGTTCTAATGAGGTCAAAAGAACCATTGTACAAGCAGAGGTTATAACTCATAACCAGGAATGAATATAAAAATCGAAGCAAAAAGTAATGTCTGAAAGGTCAAAGCAAATATAAAGAAAACATGGAAAAACTCTTCAAATCTAATTCAAAAGCTACCTCACCTTTCAAACCTTCCTATTGCTCTTACAAGAGTTAGTCATTCCCTCCTATATATGTCCTCAAATTTAATTCATTTTTTTCCAATACCAATTCTGTCTTTATTTAAATTTTTGATTTTTAAAAGATTTCTTTGTATTAGTTTACCTTTTTTATTTATTTATTTTAGTTGGAGACTTTGTAGTGGTTTTTGTCATATATTGATATGAATCAGCCATGGGTTTACATGTGTTCAGCATCCTGAATAAATTGAACTTTTCAATTTGTAATATAATTACTTCAGGTATGTTCTGTGATGTCACAATTAGGCATGAAGATTTTCTGCCCTATAACATTCAGTGCCTAATATATACTATATATTGTTGAATGCTTAGTGACAAGATGGAAGAGTTTCTAAAAGTGATATTTAGAGCATACAAAGTAAAAAGATAATGGAAATACCAGGTCTGCTATTCAGAGTTCATGCTATAAGGTTAGTAGAAAGTCAAATTACTGAACTTCTATTTCACCTCTGTCTTTCTGTCAAGGAGAATGAGCAGCAGACTGAAAGCAAAGATCTAACTTTGGGAAGAAGGGATTGAAATAAGGAGATAGTAAGAAGTCAGGTAACTGCTCTAAATGAGTTTGTCTCCTGACTCAAATTAGTTATTTCCCAGAGTTCTGAGAAAAGTCAAGTGTATTAAACTGTTCTTCATGATATTTGAAGAACTATATAGAGTGAAGAATTGCTGCAAAACTGGAGATAGATAACTGTTCCTGTTTTAAGAGAAACATCAAAGGAACTACAGATTTAAGCAATAGGTACAAATGTCAGTGAATATTTATGGCCAAGATAATAAAAGCATGGTTTAAACATAAGGAGGGAGGAAAAGGCATCATAAATTCCTGAAATATGAAATGTTTCAAAATTGACTTCTCAACCAAGTCATCTGATTTCAGAGTCATTCATTGAACCATGATGCTTTGGATTTAATGATTCATTTATGGATCAATTTTTTATTTTTTTAAAAGTGATTGCTGAGCATGTTCTAAATTAATACATGTACAAGCTAATGTCTAAAAGTTACACTTGCCATGTCTAATATATATATACACACATATATATATTCTACATTTCAGCACATGATCTGACAAACTTCTCATAATATTCTTTCAGACAAGCAGTGAAAATGTGCTGTAAATGATAATATAATTAGGAATATTATGGATGCTCATGTCAAGGTGGCAAAAATTGATGATTACTGATTTTGGAACTCAACTTCTGTAATTTGAATTGTTACTCTGCCACCACCTAAATATTACCACCTAGGTACCCCACCTACCTATGCCTCAGTATCCTCATTTATAAAGGAGAATTCTAATAATATTAACCAAAAGGATCATTGTGAGAACTTGAGAATACATCTGGAAAACTTAGTGTAGGGTTTGACATATAATATTCACTCATAATGCTAGTAATTTTTCTCATTAATTTATATATCATTTCAATTTAAAAGAACAGTATCTCTGGTCTCTTCCTAATATATAGTTTTGTAAACCATTTGACAGATGTTAATGACTTTTAAACCAAATTTGAGAACAGCATGAAACTAGGAGTTTAAGGAGTGATATGAGTATACCTAATTGTTTTGTAATAAACAAAACAGTAAAAGGAATATTTTAAGGTAAAATGTATGGGTATAGGGACAATTATTGTTTTAAGGTCACAAAATAAATTGCACATGTTCTAAGGATTTTGGAATTTAGTGGGAGAAGCCTGTCTTAAGATTAATGAGATGCGGTATTATTAGTTAGGTCATTTAGGTATAACTTTATTAATATGTTTATAGATCACTAAGGGCTCGGTTAAGTCTAGTTTTCAAGTGACTATTTTAGCTAGACAGCATGTAAATGTGCAAACATCCAGGGCTCACTTGAAAACTATTCCTGTGTGAACAAGCAAAGGTGGCAAAGTCCTCCTAAGAAGACAACTGAGACCAAAAAAAGTGCTGACTCAACAGACTAAACACCAAGATCTGAATGTTCTTTGGTTGATCTAATCACAATATGTTTCATTAAAAAGATGTATGGAAATGCTCTCATCAAAATAAATATGGCCTGTCTTCATAATAAAATGGATATTAATTTTATATTATGTTGCTTTGTGGACTACACTATAAAAATATTATTCACAAGTTATATTGCATTATATTAAAATAATCCTTGAAGTATAAGCTATTAAATAATTATATACTTATATGTAAGTAAATAGGCTTCCCATGCAGCACAGTGATAAAGATTTCGCCTCCCAATGCAGGAGATACGAGAGATGCAGGTTCAATCCCTGGGTCAGGAGGATTCCCTGGAGGAGGAAATGGCAATGTGCTCCAGTATTCTTGCCTGGAAAATTCAATGGACAGAGGAGACTGGCAAGCTACAGTGCATAGGGTCACAGGTTTGGACATGACTGAGGACACATGCACATAAGTAAATACCATGCATACCATATTTAAAAATTATATATATATATATATTTGCTAGTTATCAGACTTTAATTTTAAAAGTTTTAATTGTAATTAAAATACACGTAACATAAAAATGACCATCTTTCTTTATCACATTTTAGTGTACAGTGTTAATGCATTCACACTGTTGAGCAATCAGTCTCACACATGGCACCATAGTTTTAGTAGATACCTATTTTATAGTATAATACAGTCTACTAATTTTTTTAATGTGATGTCTGCTTCATGAATAGGCTGATTTTATTATAACCACTTTAATAATTTTGAAAAATGCTGTTACTTGTTCTTCAGATTCATGTCCCTTTGTTACTGAGCCAGGTTCATTTGCCAGATAGGTGTCAAAGTTTGCAGCAGATACTGGATTTATTCATGAGAGAGCCAAGTGAGGACTTTTGTAAAAGCTGAGTGCCAAAGAACTGATGCTTTTGAACTGTGGTGTTGGAGAAGACTCTTGAGAGTCCCTTGGCCTGCAAGGAGATTCAACCAGTCCCTTTTGAAGGAGATCAGCCCTGGGATTTCCTTGGAAGGAATGATGCTAAAGCTGAAACTCCAGTACTTTGGCCACCTCATGAGAAGAGTTGACTCATTGGAAAAGACTCTGATGCTGGGAGGGATTGGGGGCAGGAGGAAAAGGGGACGATAGAGGATGAGATGGCTGGATCGCATCACTGACTCGATGGATATGAGTCTGAACTCCGGGAGGTGGTGATGGACAGGGAGACCTGGCGTGCTGTGATTAATGGGGTCACAAAGAGTTGGACATGACTAAGCAACTGAACTGAACTGAAACTGAAACTCTATATCTATTAAAAAATAATCCCCTCTCCCTGGCTTCTCTCCCAGATCTGGGCAACTCCCCATTCTATTTTCTGTTTCTCCAAGCATGACCACTCTAGATACCTCTTACAGGCAGAATCATTCTGCGTTTCTCTATTTGTGACTGGCTTCTTTCACATTTTGTTAATTCTACGTTTTGTTTATCCATTCCTTCATCATCAATATTTGGAATACCTCTACCTTTTAGCTGTGTGAATAATGATTTTATGAATATGGGTTTCCAGATATTTATTTGAGATTCAGCTTTCATTTACTTTAGCTATATACCCCAAAATGAAAATTCGGATCACATAGGCATTCCATTTTTAATTTTTTTGAGGAACTATCATGCTATTTTCCATGGTGGCTGCACCATTCTATATTTCATGCAACAGTGCACGAGAGTTCCAATTTCTCTTCATTGTCAAAAACTTTTCTTTCTTTCTTTTTTTTTTTTTTTTTTTGGCTTGCTTTTAGTGGTTTTTTCCCCTTTTTTTATTTAAATTTATTTATTTCAATTGGAGGCTAAATATATTACAATATTGTATTGGTTTTGCCATATATCAACATGAATCCACCACAGGTGTAAACGTGTTTCCTATCCTGAACCCCACTCCCACCTCCTGCCCTGTACCACCCCTCTGGGTCATCCAAGTACACCAGCCCGAAGCATCCTGTATCCTGCATGGAACCTGTACTGGTGATTCATTTCTTATATGATATTATAAATGTTTCAATGTCATTCTCCCAAATAATCCCACCCTCTCCCTCTCCCACAGAGCCAAAAGACTGTTCTATACATCTCTGTCTCTTTTGCTGTCTCACATACAGGGTTATCGTTACTGTCTTTCTAAATTCCATATATATGTTTTAGTATACTGTATTGGTGTTCTTCTTTCTGGCTTACTTCACTCTGTATAATCAGCTCCAGTTTCATCCCCCTCATTAGAACTGATTCAAATGTATTCTTTTCAATGGCTGAGTAATACTCCATTGTGTATATGTACCACAGCTTTCTTATCCTTTCATCTGCTGATGGACATCTAGGTTGCTTCCATGTCTTGGCTATTATAAACAGTGCTGCAATGAACATTGGGGTACACGTGTCTCTTTCAATTCTGGTTTCCTCAGTGTGTATGCCCAGCAGTGGGATTGCTGGGTCATAAGGCAGTTCTATTTCCAGTTTTTAAAGGAATCACCACACTGTTCTAAATAGTGGCTGTACTAGTTTGATTTCACACCAACAGTGTAAGAGCATTCCCTTTCCTCCACACCCTCTCCAGCATTTATTGCTTGTAGACTTTTGGACTGCAGCCATTCTGACTGGAATGCAATGGTACCTCATTGTGGTTTTGATTTGCATTTCTCTGATAATGAGTGATGTTGAGCATCCTTTCATGTGTTTGTTAGCCATCTGTATGTCTTCTTCGGAGAAATATCTGTTTGGTTATTTGGTCCATTTTTTGATTGGGTCATTTATTTTTCTGGAATTGAGCTGCAGGAGTTGCTTGCATATTTTTGAGATTAGTTGTCATTCCTATACACTAATAATGAGAAAGCAGAAAGAGACATTAAGGAAACAATTCCATTAACCATTGCAACAAAAAGAATAAAATACTTAGGAATATATCTACTTAAAGAAACTAAAGACCTATATATAGAAAACTATAAAACACTGGTGAAAGAAATCAAAGAGGACACTAATAGATGGAGAAATATACCATGTTCCTGGATCGAAAGAATCAATATAGTGAAAAAGAGTATAGTACTCAAAGCAATCTATAGATTCAATGCAATCCCTATCAAGCTACCAACAGGATGTTTCACAGAGCTAGAACAAATAATTTCGCAATTTGTATGGAAATACAAAAAGCCTCGAATAGCCAAAGCAATCTTGAGAAAGAAGAATGGAACTGGAAGAATCAACCTGCCTGACTTCAGGCTCTACTACAAAACCACAGTCATCAAGACAGTATGGTGCTGGCACAAAGACAGAAACATAGATCAATGGAACAAAATAGAAAGCCCAGAGATAAATCCACAGACATATGGACACCTGATCTTTGACAAAGGAGGCAAGAATATACAATGGAGAAAAGACAATCTCTTTAACAAGTGGTGCTGGGAAACCTGGTCAACCACTTGTAAAAGACTGAAACTAGAACACTTTCTAACACCATACACAAAAAAAACTCAAAATGGATTAAAGATCTAAACGTAAGACCAGAAACTATAAAACTCCTAGAGGAGAACACAGGCAAAACACTCTCCGACATAAACCACAGTAAGATACTCTATGACCCACCTCCCAGAATACTGGAGATCAAAGCAAAAATAAACAAATGGAACCTAATTAAAATTAAAAGCTTCTGGACAACAAAGGAAACTATAAGCAAGGTGAAAAGACAGCCTTCAGAATCAGAGAAAATAATAGCAAATGAAGCAATTGACAAGTAATACCTAAAATATAAAAATTGTATTTTATATTAACTCATTAAATGCCTTAATTGAGCTGTTCAGTTCAGTTCAGTCACTCAGTCATGTCTGACTATTTGCGACCCCATGAATCGCAGCATGCCAGGCCTCCCTGTCCATCACCATCTCCTGGAGTTCACTCAGACTCACATCCATCGAGTCAGTGATGCCATCCAGCCATCTCATCCTCAGTGTTCCCCTTCTCCTCCTGCCCCCAATCTCTCCCAGCATCAGAGTCTTTTCCAATGAGAAAAACTCTTTGCATGAGGTGGCCAAAGTACTGGAGCTTCAGCTTTAGCATCATTCCTTCCAAAGAAATCCCAGGGTTGATCTCCCTCAGAATGGACTGGTTGGATCTCCTTGCAATCCAAGGGACCCTCAAGAGTCTTCTCCAGCACCACAGTTCAAACGTATCAATTCTTCAGCGCTCAGCCTTCTTCACAGTCCAACTCTCACATCCATACATGACCACAGGAAAAAGCATAGCCTTGAAAAGACGGACCTTAGTTGGCAAAGTAATGTCCCTGCTTTTGAATACGCCATCTAGGGTGGTCATAACTTTCCTTCCAAGGAGTAAGTGTCTTTTAATTTCATGGCTGCAGTCACCATCTGCAGTGATTTTGGAGCCCCCCAAAAACAAAGTCTGACACTGTTTCCAATGTTTCCCCCATCTATTTCCCATGAAGTGATGGGACCGGATGCCATGATCTTCATTTTCTGAATGTTGAGCTTTAAGCCAACTTTTTCACTCTCCTCTTTCACTTTCATCAAGAGGCTTTTTAGTTCCTCTTCACTTTCTGCCATAAGGGTGGTGTCATCTGCATATCTGAGGTTATTGATATTTCTCCCGGCAATCTTGATTCCAGCTTGTGTTTCTTCCAGTCCAGAGATTCTCATGATGTACTCTGCATATAAGTTAAATAAGCAGGGTGACAATATACAGCCTTGATGTACTCCTTTTCCTATTTGGAACAAGTCTGTTGTTCCATGTCCAGTTCTAACTGTTGCTTCCTGACCTGCATACAGATTTCTCAAGAGGCAGGTTAGGTGGTCTGGTATTCCCATCTCTTTCAGAATTTTCCACAGTTTATTGTGATCCACACAGTCAAAGGCTTTGGCATAGTCAATAAAGCAGAAAGAGATGTTTTTCTGGAACTCTCTTGCTTATTCCATGATCCAGCGGATCTAGTAATTTGATCTCTGGTTCCTCTGCCTTTTCTAAAATCAGCTTGAACATCAGGGAGTTCACAGTTCACATATTGCTGAAGTCTGGCTTGGAGAATTTTGAGCATAACTTTACTAGCATGTGAGATGAGTGCAATTGTGCGGTAGTTTGAGCATTCTTTTGCATTGCTTTTCTTTGGAATTGGAATGAAAACTGACCTTTTCCAGTCTTGTGGCCACTGCTGAGTTTTCCAAACTTGCTGGCATATTGAGTGCAACACTTTCACAGCATCATCTTAAGGATTTGAAAGAGCTCAACTGGAATTCCATCACCTCCACTAGCTTTGTTCGTAGTGATGCTTTCTAAGGCCCACTTGACTTCACATTCCAAGATGTCTGGCTCTAGATTAGTGATCACATCATCATGATTATCTGGGTCATGAGGATCTTTTTTGTATAGTTCTTCCGTGTATTCTTGCCACCTCTTCTTAATATCTTCTGCTTAGTTAGGTCCATACTATTTCTGTCCTTTATCGAGCCCATCTTGCATGAAATGTTCCCTTGGTATCTCTAATTTTCTTGAGGAGATCTCTAGTCTTTCCCATTCTGTTTTTTTCCTCTATTTCTTTGCATTGTTCACTGAAGAAGGATTTCTTATCTCTTGCTATTCTTTGGAACTCTGCATTCAGATGCTTATATCTTTCCTTTTCTCCTATGCTTTTAGCCTCTCTTCTTTTCACAGCTATTTGTAATGCCTCCCCAGCCAGCCATTTTGCTTTTTTGCATTTCTTTTCCATGGGGATGGTCTTGATCCCTGTCTCCTGTACAATGTCACCAACCTCATTCCATAGTTCATCAGACATTCTATCTATCAGATCTAGCCCCTTAAATCTATTTCTCACTTCCACTGTATAATCATAAGGGATTTGATTTAGATCATACCTGAATGGTCTATTTCAAAAGAATAGCAAAAAATGGCCAGAATTACGTCACTGTTACATAAGGATTGCTTTCACCTCACTTAGTTTTACTTTACTTCATGTCACTTCACTTCATTTTCAGTGTCTAGATTATTATATTTTTCACATATAGAGGAAAGCAAAACATGCATTACTGTATAGCCAATATAGTTTTTCTTTCAAATGGTAATAAAAATTTCAGATAAGTTTTAAATTGTACTATACATTAATGAATAATCATAATATTGATATTTTAAAATATGTGTAGGAGTAATTGATGCAGACGCAAACATTAAAAGGAAACAGAGTAAGTAACAATTTTGATGTCTTATCACTCCATCTCCCCTTTTAAGTGATTTTCTACAACTGAGATTGGCATTTACTAAAAAAAATTTAAAGCTACTCTAGGATGTCCATTAATCGTTTGAAAATTTTGCTTCACTTTTTTTATTCTTCTTCTCTGATTTGGAAAAATGGTAGACCCTAATATTCCCATTGTTCTCATTTTTTTCTATCTCATTATAGCTATGTGTTTTTTTAAAATTAACTAATAAAGAAACAAAACTTTGGATAATTAAAAACAATAATAAAATATGTTTGCATAAGTTCTTAATTTTACTTTATGCAATTTATAGGAATAATAGTTGAGCAGAAATCAGGACTTGCAATTTCTAACATAGAAATGGTTTGTTTTAAAAAATTTAATTTTCTAGTCTTCTGTTTATAATGAAACTACCTTTTCTTATGGAAAATACTATCAATAGAGTTTAATTTAAAAACCAGCCCACATGTTTCTTATAAGTTTCTAAAACTGGATATAGTACACTGTCTCTAGCACTACCATGGCATAGTATATTCAACCATAAGCTGTTTAGGCCACACTATGTGCTTACCAGGATGCCAACTCTTTGATGACATATATTTCTCATTGAATGCTCTATATTTTTATATGAAGAATGAATGAATGAAATGCAGCACCCTGGTAACAAGATAGCAAAATTGAAAACCCATAAAGAAGTTTTAGCCTTTGTAGTATATTTTCATATCCTTCTTAGAATGAATATGTTACTTTTGAAAGAAAAGGAAGAAGAAATTTTTCACCAAAAATTTGCCTCTGGGTGTGATGGATTGATGTTTTAAAATAAGCAATGGTATTGTCGCTTAATATAGCAATAAATGCAGAGCTGTATAATAACAGTGAGTTTGTCACATCTCTCTGGAGACTCAGAATCACATAAGCCATAACAACAAATATTTCTAAAGACTGAAAATTGCTTAGAAACCTTAATGTATGAAGTGTATTATTTAAGTAATATAGAAATAAATTCAAGAATAAAGTATTTATTATCTTAGAGTATTTATTCATATAACATAGTGAAAAGCTGATCATTGTAGAATTTTGACTGTCAAAAAAGATTAATGGTATTACCTAATTATGTGACTTGGCAAATATTGTTGAATTCACCATGCAATTTGAAGTTAAGCATATAGAACACTGTGAATACTTTTGTTACAAAACAAGAATTCCAAACTTCCATCTATGGCTGCTGACTGAGCTCATTGACAAGTTTTGTAAATAGGTAATCAGACTTCTAATTTAAACTCTATATGACATAGACTGTAGATCTTATTTTCCCCATTTCCTTAGAGGCATTGCTTTAACCTAAAAGATATTTTGCAGATTGCAATTCAGAAATTCTTTGTAACTTCATCTTAGAGTTATGCTATAATGCAGCACTGTATACAGGTAATCAAAAATGTTTGCATACTTTGGATATGAACTAATCAAAATACCCATTAAGCATGCTAACAAGCACACCTGTTATCATTAACAGATTTATTCTCTAATTTTATATGATTGGCACAATCAAATTAAAAGGTGAAAACAAATGGTGATAGCACCCTCTTTATAAAGTATGAGTGATTATTACTGTACATAGTATTAGTAGCGGTTATAAAAATAAATTCCCAGAAGTTATATGCTTATATAATAACAGTAACCTCATTCATTAAAAAAAAAATACTTGTTACAAGAAGGTAGTAAGGCCTTTCTATATATTCTCATTTATCTCCATTGAAGTCCACAAAGAGCTGCTTAAAGATTCTAGACAGTATTATTATTCAGTCTAAGCATCTACTTTTTGTAAGCATCTACTTTTTGTATTTAGATCTAGAGCTATAAATCACAGACTATATTTTGGTTTCCCTTCCCTACTCTGCTAAAGTATGTTTTCACTCTTAGTTGTTTCTTTACTTCTCTTCCAGAAAATAATCTGTCTTTGTAGTTGTTATTGTGATTCAGATATTAATTAATTTTCACATAATGTAGCATATGATAGGGCTGCAATACTTCCATTTTGCTTGCT
This sequence comes from Capra hircus, assembly GCF_001704415.2. Taxonomy (NCBI): domain Eukaryota; kingdom Metazoa; phylum Chordata; class Mammalia; order Artiodactyla; family Bovidae; genus Capra; species Capra hircus. Next base: position 103,059,904 of record NC_030811.1, read on the forward strand.
TGCTCCAACCTAGATCTTGACAATTAAAAGTAAAACTGAAAGTTTTTCAACATACATGTGTTATAATATTTCTTTCCCTTGGGTTTCTGGGGGACAAAGCAGGAGTATTTTAATCTATTAACAATATGTAGCTTTACATTGTGTACTTATGTCATATAATAAGCACGGGTATTACATGTAGTACAAATATTGTACTGAAATATAATTGCATTTAACTACAATGTATTATAGTCAAAATTTGTATTATAAATATTAAAAAAATCAAAATACTATCTAGGTTTCATCCTTACCACAACAGTTTTCGCAAATGTTTGTTGCAATGCTCAATATTATAGCAAAATTTTCCAATGTCTATGCAAAATAATTAAAATTGAAGAACAGAAGTTGTCTTCAAGTTTCAAATGGAAAAGAAATATCAACCAACAAGGATAATGCTCAGGAATGGATGTATGGTTGGAGCCTGGAGTGTATGCAACATATAAGAGGTGGAATCAGGAACAGGAATGAGAGTCAGAAATGAAAAAATGAAGTGAAGATTTACAGTCATGGTGCCAATCAAGAGCAGTTTGTAGAACAAACACTATTCTGTATCCTAGTCAGAGTCAGAATGGAAAAGAGCATGAAGAGAATGCAAATTTCCTGTTGTACCAGATATGAGGTTTCCTTCATGTGAGTGTTTCTTGAGCAAGCCTCCTAATAGTCCTCAATTTTTTTCCAGAAAAAAATTATTAATAGCTAGTTGTTTTAATATTCCCCTAGTTTTATTCATTTCTTGAAACTTAATATTTGCCTGAAATAATTTTTTTACCAAAAAAAAAAAGAGAAACAGTCAAGGTAAGCAAGTCTTAGACAAATGTGATACAGATGTTGAGTTGCTAGGAGCAAGTATCAATCATCTTTGATTATAGGAATATAGATCGAGTAAATTCTAAAGTAGAAAAGGGTTAATTTAACAGTACAAGGAAGCCAAATGTTATAGATCAATACAAAGCTTCAACTTCCAACAGTACAAGCCTCTTAATCTTCATGAACCTGACAACAAACTTTATTCATATCAAAATTAAAGGTCAGTGAAGTACTTTATGAGCACAGACTGACAACTTCCATCAATACTAACATTTCTAATCCTTATGTGTTCTGTAAGCAGGAAAACTTGAGTTTTATGCCTGACATGTCAAATGAAAACATAGTAGAAAGGAGAAAGGAAACATTTTGCTAATCATAATAAATTTAACTGATTCTAACTGATATATGTGATTTTAACTTTAAAATAGGATTGCTAATCAGCAGTTCTTTCTGTATGAATGAAAAGGACAAAGTGAAATTTGCAAAACTTCTTTGAAAAAAAAAAAATGACCAATTTAAGATTTGGATCCAGTGGTGAGAAACACAAGGTTTTTGAATAGACACCTTTCCATTCAATATATGTTTAGAATAGTGGAAGGAAAATAGTGCTATTTTTAAAAAAATTTATTGAACTTTATTTTAATTTATTGCCTGATAGAATCAGGCCATGTTTCAATCTATATAAAGTGTGTTTTGTTTTTTTGTGTGTGTGTGTGAGATATCTATATTGGTATTAGCTCAAATCACAATGTGGAAATATAAAGGACCATTACTTGCTTTTGGTCCCCACATGTAATCTGTGAATTGTAAGAATGCAACAATCAAGTACAGAGATGTTTTATTATCATGTAGACACTTTTCACATAAGAGTAAATCAATATATAATTTCACACTACATATTTTGCAAGCTAGCCTGCTGAGCACTCATAAACAGAGTTTGCCCATGCAAAACCATCTTAGGCATGCATTTAATTGGTCAGGTACATGTGCCCAGCATTAATATTTTACATAAGCCGATCACTTGATTCTGATGAGCCACTAGTACTGAGAACTGGATAAAGACTTTCATAAAGTTTTGTTTTCTTTGCTGCTACACTTGAAAATTTTTTCTTTCCTTATAAAAAAAAATTCAGTGTTGGTAGAAAAGGGATATTAAAAGTGATTCTTAAGAAGTTTTCCGTAAGAGTGCTGCTGATGGCTTTAATGAGATTTTAAATTTGAAACAGATAATGAGACACTATTGCTCATCATGCACAGTAAAAATAAGCTACTAAACCAACTGTTTTGTAATGGGTTACATTACCATCATGTGTCATATAACTAGATCTTGAAAGCACCATGAGAATTCCTTTGGAAGGATGTAGATTGTGATACCCCAGGAATTTGTTTCCTCAAAAACCAACAAGGGACCAAAAAAGACAGGAAAAGAAGAACTTAACAATATGTGCATTTTCAGAAAAGTATTGAATGCTAGTTCCCCTCAAAACACATGCAAAGCTGTCATTAGCGGCAATAGAAAGTGCATAGGCATATGGAATTTGAAGAGGATATACAATCAAAGTGTCTTGAATATAATGTAACATATGATGCTTCTTTTATAGCTTTGGTTAGGAAAAATGAGATTCAAGTAGAATTTTCAATTGTAAACACAGTTCATATCCTTTGTTATAGAGACAACAGGAAGAAATCAGAAATATAAATTATGAGAATAGTTATATGTAATCTGAAATCCTCTGTTGAAATTTTAAAATATAGGTGGCATTTAATGATTAGAAATGGAAAGTAATAGGCAGTTAATTTATTTTATGATTCAGACCTACTCAGGGAAACATACAATAAAAAGATACATTTATACACAGTGCCACTACCACACACATGATCTTCTTTCAATTAACAATTATATATAATGTTTTGAAATGTTTAAATATTCATAACTATTGCTAAATAACAGATAACACTGATGTATATTGCATTTACTAAATCACTTATTCATAAAATATCATTGAATTATAACTGTGAAACTGACAGTTGCTGTGAGGATTGATGGAGACACAAAAGACCCTGAATAGACAAAGCAATCTTGAGAAAGAAAAATGGAGCTAGAGGAATCAAGCTCCCTGATTTCAGACCATGCTACAAAGCCACTGTTATTAAAACATTATGGTACTGACACCAAAACAGAAATATAGATAAATGGAACAGGATAGAAAGCCATGTACCTGTACTCAATTATTCTACAAAGGAGGCAAGGCTATACAGTGGAGAAAAGACAGTCTCTTCAATAAATTGTTCTGGAAAAACTGGACAGCTGCATGTAAAAAAATGAAATTAGAACATTCTTTAATACCACAACAAAAATAAACTAAAATGGACTGAAGACCTATATGTAATGCTGGATACTACAAAACTGTTAGAGGAAGACATAGGCAGAACACTCTTTGACATAGATTACACCAATATCTTTTTTGATCTGTCTCAAAGAGTAATGGAAATAAAAACAAATATAAACAAATGGAAGCAATTCAGTTTAAAACCTTTTGCACAGAAAAGGAAATAATAAACAAAATGAAAAGACAATCCCCAGAATGAGAGAAAATATTCACAAACAATGCAACCATCAAGAAATTAGCCTCAAACAGCTCATGTGGCTCAATATTTAAAAATAAATAAAGAAAAAGTGGACAGAAGACCTAAATAGACATTTCTCTAAGACATAGAGGTCCAAGAGGTACATTAAAGAAAAATGCTTAACACTGCTAATTATTAGAGAAATGCAAATCAAAACTACAATGAGGTATCACCTCATTTCATTCAGAATGGTCATCATTAAAAAAATCTACAAACAATAAATGCTGCAGGGGGTGTTGAGAGAAGAAAATTTTCCTACACCGTTGATGGGAATGTAAATTTATACAACCACTATAGAGCACAGTATGGAGATTTTATTTTAAAAAAATGAAAATAGAGCTACCACATGATCCAGTAATCCCAATACTCTGTATTTATGTGGAGAAAAATATAGTTTTAAAGGATACATACACTCCAATGTTCACTGCAGCACTGTTTATGATACACAAGAGAGGCAAGCAACCTAAATGTACATTGACGGATGAATAGATTAAAGAAACGTGGTACATATATACAATGGAATATTACTCACTCATTATAAAGCATGCAATAATACCATTTGCAGCAAAATGAATGAACCTGGAGATTATCATGCTAGGTGAACTAATCAAACAAAGGCAAATACTGTATGATATCACTTTTAAAAGGAATTTAAAAAACTGATTCAAATGAACTTATTTACAAAACAAGATCAAACTCAGGGAGTGAATTTATGATTACCAATGGGAAAGAGAGGGAGAGGAGGAGGGATAGATTGACAGCTTGGGAATGGCATGTACACACTGCTAAAATAGATAACCAATATGGACCTACTGTAAAAAAAAAAAAAGAATTAATTTAAAAAATAAGATTATCCTCAATCTAAAAAAAAAAAGAAAAAATGCTTAGTATTTTTGGCCCTTAAAACAAAGAAAAGTGATTGGTCAAGCATTTACATTTGTATTTAACTTCAAATATGATGGAAAAAAGTTATCAAGCTAATGATAACACTTGGGAATAACAACTCTCTATAAGTACATTATAAGACATATGTATATATGTATACATATGAAATTATACTTGATCACTTCCCAATAAACTATGTAATTTATATTTTCTTTAGTGTAGTTTTAAGAAATATGTTATGCTCAAAATAATAAACTTCATTTGTAAGAAATACCTATAAATATGTATATTTATTTGTAGGAAATACTTATAAATATGTATATGCCTATATGGACATAAAAATTATTTCATTTCATAAAATGTCTATTTGTGACTAGCAAAGAAAGATCCATACATTATAGAAAATTAAAATATATCTCAAGAAAATACAAAGCTAAAAGCACAACATCTAGATAATATCACCTTAACATGCCAATATAAGGTCTTCACAGCATATCTTCACTATATAATAAATATAAATGTATTATGCTGTTACATTCTGATTTTCTACTTTATATTATTTTAATGTGGTATCAGGCCATTAAACATTTTTGTTTCTATGCATACTTTCAGTGAATAATAGTATATTGTGACTATATACCATAATTCTTTCTTCTAATGTTAGATTTTTATACTGCTTCTGATTTCTACCATGTGAATAGTGCTGAAAGTCCTAGCCACAGCAATCAGAGGAGAAAAAGAAATAAAAGGAATCCAGATTAAAAAAGAAGAAATAAAACTCTCACTGTTTGCAGATGACATGATCCTCTACATAGAAAACCCTAAAGACACCACCAAAAAATTACTAGAGCTAATCAAAGGATATAGTAAAGTTGCAGAATAAAAAATTAGTACATAGAAAGCCTTTGCATTCCCATACACTAATAATGAGAAAACAGAAAGAGAAATTAAGGAAACAATTTCACTCACCATTGCAAAGTAAATAATAAAATACTTAGGAATCAATTTGCCTAAAGAAACAAAAGACCTATATATAGAAAACTATAAAACAGTGATAAAAGAAATCAAAGAGAACACAAATAGATGGAGAAATATACTATATTCATGGATTAGAACAATCAATATAGTAAAAATGAGCATACTACCCAAGTAAATCTACAGATTCAGCACAATCCCTATCAAGCTACTAGGGTATTTTTCACAGAATTAGAACAAATAATTTCACAATTTGTATGGAAACACAAAAAGCCTCAAATAGCCAAAGTAATCTTGAGAAAGAAGAATGGAACTGGAGGAATCAACCTACCTGACTTCAAGCTCTACAACAAAGCCACAGTCATCAAGACAGTATGGTACCAGCACAAAGACAGAAATATAGATCAATGGAACAAAATAGAAAGCCCAGAGATTAATTCATGCACCTATGGATGCCTTATCTTTAACAAAGGAGGCAAAAATATACAATGGTGAAAAGACAATCTTTTTAATAAGCAGTGCTGGGAAAACTGGTCAATGACCTGTTAATGAAACTAGAACACTTTCTAACATTTATACAAAAATAAACTCAAAATGGTTTAAAGATCTAAATGTATGACTGGAATCTATAAAACTCTCAGATAAAAAAATAGGCAGAACACTATCTGACATAAATCACAGCAAGATCCTCTATGATTCACCATCAAGAGTAATGGAAATAAAGGCACAAATAAACAAATGGAACCTAATTAAACCTAAAACCTTTTGCAAAATGAAGGAAACTATAAGCAAGGTGAAAAGGCAGCCTTCAGAATGGGAGAAGATGATTGAAACTGAAAAAACTGACAAAGAATTAATCTCCAAAATATATAAGCAGCTCATGCAGCTCAATATCAGGAAAATAAATCAAAAAAAAAAAAGGGCCAAAAAACTAAACAGACATTTCTCCAAAGAAAGCATAAAGATGTCTAACAAACACATGAAAAAAATGTTCAACATCACTCATTTTCAGAGAAATGCAAATCAAAACCACGAGATACCATCCATGCCAGTTTGAATGGCTGCCATCAAAAAGCCTGTTTGTAAACAATGAATACTGGAGATGGTGTGGAGAAAGGGAACCCTCTTACATTGTTGGTGGAATACAAGCTAATGTAGCCACTATGGAGAACAGTGTGGAGATTCCTTAAAAAACTGCAAATAGAACTGCCATATGACCCAGCAATCCCACTGCTGGGCATACACACCAAGTAAACCAAAATTGAAAAAGACACGTTCCCCTGTGTTCATTGCAGCACTGTTTACAATCTCTAGGATGGAAGTAACCTAGATGTCCATCAGCAGACGAATGCATAAGGAAGTTGTGATACATATATACACAGTGGAATAATACTCAGCTGTTACAAACAACACATTTGAGTCGGTTCTAATGAGTTGGATGAAACTGGAGCCTATTAGACAGAGTGAGTTAAGCCAGAAAGATAAACACCAATACAGTGTATTAATGCATATATATGGAATTTAGAAAGAAGGTAATGATGGCCTTACATGCAAGACAGCAAAAGAGACACAGATGTAAAAACAGACTTTTAGACTCTTTGGGAGAAGGTGAGAGAGGGACAATATGAGAGAGTAGCATTGAAACATGCATATTACCATATGTAAAATAAATGACCAGGGCAAATTCAATGCATGAAGCAGGACAGCCAAAGCTGGTGCTCTGGGACAACCCAGAGGGATGGAGTGGGAAGGGAGATGGGAGGGGAGTTCAGGACAGTGGGACACATGTACAATCATGGCTGGTTCATTTCAATATATGGCAGAAACCACCACAGCACGGTAAAATAATTAGCCTCCGATTAAAATGAATTAACTAATTTTTACATGTATACTATCATGTAAGAAACAAATCGCCAGTCTATGTCTGATGCAGGATACAGCATGCTTGGGGCTGGTGCATGGGGATGACCCAGAGGGATGTTATGGGGAAGGAGGTGGGAGGGGGGTTCATGTTTGGGAACGCATGTACACCTGTGGTGGATTCATGTCAATGTATGGCAAAACCAATACAGTATTGTAAAGTAAAATATAGTAAAAATAAAATTTTTTTTAAAAAAGAAAGCACATTCTGGCATGATTCACTCCATCCCCTTCTAAACAGGTTTATAAATTTTCCTGAAATAAAAAGACATAACTTCACAATGTTATCTCAACATAATGATGCATTCTGGAATTCATAGATTGTGAATAAATAAAAAAGTAAAAATAAATGGAAAACACAAACACTGGAGAGAAGGTATATTATTTTTTTATTCCTTCAGTGTACTGTTTGAAATCAATTGATTTCTGTTGACCTTTTTCTTCCCCAATCACTAGCAGTTGTTATTTATTGACTGGGAAGCCAACCCACTGCAACTGTGGGGCTTTGCCTCCAGGGGAAAATTGAACTGAAAGCCCTAGAATAAGATACCGTGAAATGAGTGGCAAGTGGCCGAGAGGAGGTACCTCACGTCCAAGGTCAGGAGTGGTGGCTGAGAGGAGATACCCCACATCCAAGGTAAGGAGCAGTGGCTGCACGTTGCTGGAGCAGCCATGAAGAGATACCCCACGTCCAAGGTAAGAGAAACCCCACTGAGATGGTAGGCCCAGAGAGAGGGCATCGGAGGGCAGACAGACTGAAACCACAATCACAGAAAATTAGCCAATCTGATCAAATGGACCACAGCCTTGTCTAACTCAATGAAACTAAGCCATGTTATGTAGGGCCACCCAAGATGGGATGGGTCATGGTGGAGAGTTCTGACAAAATATGGTCCACTGGAGAAGGGAATTGCAAACCACATCAGTATTCTTGCCTTGAGAACCCCATGAACAGTATGAAAAGGCAAAAAGATAGGACATTGAAAGATGAACACCCTGGGTCGGTAGGTGCCTAATATGCTACTGGAGATCAGTGGAGAAATAACTCCAGAAAAAATGAAAGGATGGAACCAAAGGAAAACAACATTCAGTTTCAGGTGTAACTGGTGATAGAAGCAAGATCCATGTGGTAAAGAGCAATGTTGCATAGGAACGTGGAATGTTAAGTCCATGAATCAAGGCAAACAGGAAGTGGTCAAACAGGAGATGGTAAGAGTGAACGTCGACATTCTAGGAATCAGTGAACTAATATGGACCAGAATGGGTGAATTTAACCCAGATGACCATTACATCTACTACTGTGGGCAGAAATCCCTTAGAAGAAATGGAGTAGCCATCATGGTCAACAAAAGAGTCTGAAATGCCATACTTGGATGCAATCTCGAAAATAACAGAATGATCTCTGTTCGTTTCCAAGGCAAACAATTCAATATCACAGTAATTGAAGCCTATGCCCACCCAGTAACACTGAAGAAGCTGAAGTTGAATGGTTCTATGAAGACCTACAAGACATTCTAGAGCTAACACCCCAGAAAAGATGTCCTTTTCATTATAGGGGACTGGAATGCAAAAGTAGGAAATCAGTAAACACCTGGAGTAACAGGCAAATTTGGCCTTGGAGTACAGAATGAAGCAGGGCAAAGACTAATAGAGTTTTGCCAAGAGAACACATTAGTCATAGCAAACACCTACTTCCAACAACACAAAAGAAGACTTTACGCACAGACATCACCAGATGGTTAATACTGAAATCAGATTGATTATATTCTTTGCAGCCAAAGATGGAGAAGCTCTATAAAGTCAGCAAAAAAAAAAAAAAGAACTGACAGTGGCTCAGATTATGAACTCCTTATTGCCAAATTCAGACTTAAATTGAAGAAAGTGGGGAAACCCACTAGATCATTCAGGTATGACCTAAATCAAATTCCTTATGATTATACAGTGGAACTGAGAAATAGATTTAAGTGTCTAAATTGATAGAGTGCCTGAAGAACTATGGACAGAGGTTCATAACATTGTATAGGAGACAGGGAGCAAGACCATCCCCAAGAAAAAGAAATGCAAAAAAGCAAAATGGCTCTGAGGAGGCCTTACAAATAGCTTTGAAAAGAAGAGAAGCAAAAAGGAAAGGAGAAAAGGAAAGATATACTCATTTGAATGCAGAGTTCCAAATAATAGCAAGGATAGATAAGAAAGCATTACTCAGTGATCAGTGCAAAGAAATAAGGGAAAATAAAAAATGGAAAAGACCAGAGATTTCTTCAAGAAAAGTAGAGATACCAAGGGAACATTTCATGCAAAGATGGGCTCAATAAAAGACAGAAATGGTGTGGACCTAACAAAAGCAGAAGATATTAAGAAGACGTGACAAGAATACACAGAAGAACTGTATAAAAAAACTCTTCATGACCCAATAATCATGATGGTGTGATAACTCACCTAGAGCCAGACATCCCAGAATGTGAAGTTAAGTGGGCCTTAGGAAGCATCACTATAAACAAAATTAGTGGAAGTGATGGAATTCCAGTTGAGCTATTTGAAATCCTGAAAGATGATGCTGTGAAAGTGCAACACTCAATATGCCAGCAAGTTTGGAAAACTCAACAGTGGCCACAGGACTCGACAAGGTCACGTTTCATTCCAATCCCAAAGAAAGGCAATGCCAAAGAATGCTCAAACACAACAGCACTTATCTCACACACTAGCAAAGCAATGCTCAAAATTCTCCAAGCCAGGCTTTAGCAATAAATGAACCATGAACTTCCAGATGTTCAAGCTGGTTTTAGAAGGCAGAGAAACCAGAAATCAAATTGTCAACATCTGCTGAATCATGGAAAAAGCAAGAGAGTTCCAGAAAAACATCTATTTCTGCTTTATTGACTATGCCAAAGCCTTTGGCTGTGTGAATCACAATAAACTGTAGAAAATTCTCAAAGAGTTGGGAATACCAGACGACCTGACCTGCCTCCTGTGAAATCTGTATGCAGGTCAGGAAGTAACAATTAGATCTGGACATGGAACAACAGACTGGTTCCAAATAGGACAAGGAGTACATCAAGGTTGTTTATGTCACCCTGCTTATTTAACTTATATGCAAAGTACATCATGGAAAAAGGTGGGCTGGAAGAAGCACAAGGTGGAATCAAGATTGCTTGGGGAAATATCAATAACCTCAGATATGCAGATGACACTGCCCTTATGGCAGAAAGTGAAGAAGGATTAAAGAGCCTCCTGATGAAAGTCAAAGAGGAGAGTGAAAAACATTGCTTAAAGCCCAACATTCAGAAAACTAACATCATGGCATCTGGTCCCATCACGTCATGGCAAATAGATAGGGAGACCGTGGATGACTTTTCTTTTTGGGCTCCAAAATCACTGCAGATGGTGACTGCAGCCATGAAATTAAAAGACTTTTTCTCCTTGGAAAGAAAGTTATGACCATCCTAGACAGCATATTAAAAAGCAGAGACATTACTTTTTCAACAAAGACCTGTTTAGTCAAGGCTATAGTTTTCCCAGTAGTCATGTATGGATGTGAGAGTTGGACTGTAAAGAAAGCTGAGTACTGAAGGATTGATGCTTTTAATGTTGGAGAAGACTCGTGAGAGCTCCGTGGACTGCAAAGAGATCCAGCCAGTCCATCCTAAAGGAAACCAGCCCAGTGTGTTCATTGGAGGGACTGATTTTGAAGCTGAAACTCCAATAATTTGACCACCTGATGCAAAACGCTGACTCCATTGAAAAGACCCTGATGCTGAGAAAGATTGAGGGCAGACGGAGATGGGGGTGAACAGAGGATGAGATGGTTGGATGGCATCGCCGATGCAATGGACATGAGTTTGGATAGATTCCGGGAGTTGGTGATGGACAGGGAGGCCTGGTGTGCTGCACTCCATTGGGTCACAGGGAGTTGGACACGACTGAGCGACTAAACTGAACTATAACTGAAACCCACTACTTTGTATGACATTTCAATTCAATCAGCCTTTTATTTTTTCATAATCTGAGGAGTCAAAATACACATGGTTCATACTTTGCACATAAGAATATAGTTCCTCCTCATTAGGCTATTTTTATTTTCTAGGCATCATTAGTTACATTCTATATTCTGAAGAGCTGTCATTTATTTCATCAGATCCACTCTTCATGCTTCCATCACATCAATGGTCTGGCCTGTACTCCAGTGTGGCAAGTATAAGAAACAAGAAGGAGGTACCAGGGCTGACAGAAGTGTGAGTTCAGGGCATTTCTTTTCCCAGCTTTCTCTTAATCTGACCATAGGTTTAAAGTATTACTCTTTTAGTAACTATAGCTCCTGTCAGATGGTTTTATCACACAGTTCTCTCTTGTGTCATGAACCCAAAATTATTGTCCCATCTCTTGCCATTGTCCTAAACCCATCCACCTCTTTGAAAGTAATCTCTTCATTAAACTATCCTCAAATTACCAATTTGAATGTGTCTTAAGTTTCTCGCTTGGCCCTCAATTCATGAAGCTTCTGGAAGAGTGAAGAGGCTGCGTGGAAATGACACAGACCTTACCATTTAGAATTTATGTGATCTGGTTAAATTGCTTGATATCATTTGGCCTTCTTCATCTGTCATGATGTCTAATAATATCTACCTGTAAAGATGTTGTGAGAAGAAAAGTGCTCTTGGGACATGATAGGTATAATGAAGGTAGCATCTGGTATTATTTTTACTTTTCTTGGCCAAATTATCTTATTAATTAAGAATAAAAAATAAATGCATGTGTATATATGTAAGGGGAAGTGATATTATCTATTAATGGCACTATAAAATTTCAATTGATTCTTAATTCTATTTCAAACACAAGACATATGAAATTGTTTTCAAACAACATATAATGGTAAGCAAATTTAATCTACATCATACATTGCAAATTTTAATGTCACTTGTAGTGAAGACCAAAACTCAAAATTTCTGTGAAAATTACATCTAGCAAAATAACAACAGCAAAAAGCACAGTGTTAAAATTCAAAAAATACTGTCTAATTGATGCCACTGACTGTATATGGCAAAATTATCAAATTACTGCTAATTTTCACATATCCATGTGACATTATACAATATATCAAAATGGTCTATTATGGCTGTGATTTCACAATATAGATTTTTATGCTCATAGATGTTTGTCTTCTTCCAATCATTTCCAGGCATCAACCACTTCTGAAACATCATATACTGCTCAAAGTACCAACTTTATAACACTGGCATTAGGTTCAGTCAATAAATGTAGTGTAAACAAATATTAATATTGACATGGATTCTATTAATGAATGCATTATAGTTTCATGGGATGCATGAACAGATCACTGATTTTTCCACTTCTGAATTTCAATATTGCTATAAGTGTTAGAGATCTCTTTTAACTTTAGAGCTAATTTGGCTCCCAAAATCCTACTATTGTAATCATAAATAAGATGTACATAACCACTTCAACCTAAAGATGCTTTATGTTAGGGATATTTTACAGAGTAAAGTAAACCTACAATGTTTCTGAATATAGCACCATTCTTGCAAAATTGATACATTTTGAAATTTTAATAAAAACACTTTCATTGGTATATCATAAGAACAGTTAGGGAAAACTGCCTTTGAGAGCTCTTATCATATTTTATTCATTACTTTGCCAACTAAGGTCTGTCTAGTCAAGGCTACGGTTTTTCCTGTAGTCATGTATGGATGTGAGAGTTGGACTATGAAGAAGGCTGAGCACCAAAGAATTGATGCTTTTGAACTGTGGTGTTGGAGAAGACTCTTGAGAGTCCCTTGGCCTGCAAGGAGATTCAACCAGTCCCTTCTGAAGGAGATCAGCCCTGGGATTTCCTTGGAAGGAATGATGCTAAAGCTGAAGCTCCAGTACTTTGGCCACCTCATGCGACAAGTTGACTCATTGGAAAAGACTCTGATGCTGGGAGGGATTGGAGGCAGGAGGAGAAGGGGACAACAGAGGATGCGATGGCTGGATGGCATCACTGACTCAATGGATGTGAGTTTGAGTGAACTCCGGGAGATGGTGATGGACAGGGAGGCCTGGCATGCTGTGATTCATGGGGTTGCAAACAGTTGGACACGACTGAGTGACTGAACTGAACTGAGGAGAGAATGAGAAGTTAGAATATATTTCATTTCTCTGTTCAACAAACATCTATTTAATTCTGTGCCATGAAATGTACTAAGCACATTTCTTGAAATAATTAATATTTTACAAATGAAACTATTTAGGAGACACATGAAGTATCTTTAATATGAAGATGGCAAGCAAAGTAGCTATAATTGAAACACAGACAATATAACTCAAAAGTCTACCATTTCAATTACTATATTTTCCCCAAACTCAGTACCATTAATACACTTACTTTTTATAAGATTCCAAAATTCAAATGAAAATATATTCTCAAATAACAAAATATGGTTCAATTCACTTCAGGTGCTCAATGGTGTCCAGCTCTTTACAACCCCATCGACCGCAGCATGCCAGGCTTCCCTATCCATCACCAACTCCTGAGGCTTACTCAAACTCATGTCCATTGGGTAGGTAATGCCATGCAACCAGCTCATCCTCTGTTGGCCCCCTCTCCTCCTGTCTTCAATCTTTCTCAGCATCAGCATCTTTTCCAATAAGTCAATTAATTGCATCAGGTAACAAAAATATTGAAGTTTCAGATTCAGCATCAGTCCTTACAATGAATATTCAAGACTGATTTCCTTTAGGATTGACTGGTTTGCTACCCTTGCAGTTCAATGGACTCTCAAGAGTCTTCTCCAAAAGCATAGTTCAAAAGCATCATTTCTTCAGGGCTCAGCTATTTTATAGTCCAAATCTCACATCCATACATGACTACTGGAAAAAACTTAGCTTTGACTAGATGGACCTTTCTTAGCAAAGTAATGTGTCTGCATTTAATATGCTGTCTAGGTTTGTCATAGTTTTTTCTTTCAAGGAGCAAGCATCTTTTAATTTCATGGCTGCAGTCACTATCTGCAGTGATTTTGGAGTCCCAGAAAATAAAGTCTGTCACAGTTTCCATTGTTTCCCCATCTATTTGCCAAGATGTGATGGGACTGTATATCATGATATTAGTTTTCTGAATGCTAGTTTTAAGCTAAATTTTTAAAATTATGTTTTATAATTTTATTTATTTTTAATATAAATTTATATATTTTAATTGGAGGTTAATTACTTTACAATATCGTATTGGTTTTGCCATACATCAACATGGGTCCACCACAGGTGTACAAATTTTTCACTCTCCTCTTTCAATTTCATCAAGAGGCTTATTAGTTCTTCATCATTTTCTGCCATAAGGGTGGTGTCATCTGCATATCTGAGGTTATTGATATTTCTCCTAGCAATCTTGATGCCAGCTTGTGCTTCATCCAGCCCAGCGTTTCTCATGATGTGGACTATAAAGAAAGCTGAGTGCAGAAGAATTGATGCTTTTGAACTGTGGTGCTGGAGAAGACTCTTGAGAGTGCCTTGGACTACAAGGATATCCAACCAGTCAATCATAAAGGAGATCAGTCCTGGATATTCATTGGAAGGATGGATGTTGAAGCTCAAACTCCAATACTTTGGCCACCTGATGCGAAGAGCTGACTCACTGGAAAAGACCCTGATGCTGGGAAAGATTGAGGGCAAGAGGAGAGGGGGATGACAGAGGATGAGATAGTTGGATGGCATCATTGACTCAATGGACATGGGTTTGGTTGGACTCCGGGGGTTGGTGATAGACAGGGAGGCCTGGAGTGCTGTGGTTCATGGGGTCGCAAAGAGTCAGACACGACTGAGCAACTGAACTGAAATGAACTCTGCATATAAGTTAAATAAGCAGGTGACAATATACAGCCTTGACATACTCCTTTCCCAATTTGGAAACATATACGTTGTTCCATGTCCAGTTATTGTTGCTTCCTGACCTGCATACAGATTTCTCAGGAGACAGGTAAGGTGGTCTGGTATTCCCATCTCTTGAAGAATTTTCCACATTTTGTTGTGATACACACAGTCCAAGGCTTTGGTATAGTCAATAAAGCAGATGTAGTTGTCGTTCTGGAACTCTTGCATTTTTGATGATCTAATGGATGTTAGCAATTTGATCTCAGGTTCCTCTGCCTTTTCTAAATCCAGCTTGAAGATCTGGAATTTCAGGGTTCACATACTGTTGAAGCCTCGCTTGGAGAATTTTGAGAATTACTTTGCTAACATGTGAGATGTGTGCAATTGTGCAGTAGTATGCTGGGAGGGATTGGGGCCAGGAGGAGAAGGGGACAACAGAGGATGAGATGGCTGGATGGCGTCACTGACTCGATGGATGTGAATCTGAGTGAACTCCGGGAGTTCGTGATGGACAGGGAGGACTGGCGTGCTGCGATTCATGGGGTCGCAAAGAGTAGGACACGACTGAGCGACTGAACTGAACTGAACTGATGAACATTCTTTGGAATTGCTTTTCTTTGGGATTGAAATGAAAACTGACCTTTTCTAGTCCTGTGGCCACTGGAAAAACTTAGCTTTGACTAGATGGACCTTTTTTAGCAAAGTAATGTGTCTGTTTTCCAAATTTGCTGGCATATTGAGTGCACCACTTTCACAGCATCATCTTTGAGGATTTGAAATAGCTCAATTGGATTCCATCACCTCCACTACCTTTGTTGGTAGTGAGGCTTCCTATGGCCCACTTGACTTCACATTCCAGGACGTCTGGCTCCAGGTAAGTGATCACACCATCATGGTTATCTGGGTCATGGTGATATTTTTTTATATAGTTCTTCTGTGTATTCTTGCCACTTCTTCTTAATATCTTCTGCTTTTTTTTAGGTCCTTGTCAATTCTGTCCTTTATTGTGTCCATCTTTGCATTATATGTTCTCTTGGTATCTCTAAGTTTCTTGAAGAGATCTCTAGTCTTTCCCATTCTATTGTTTTCCTCTATTACTTTGCACTGATCACTAAGGAATGCTTTCTTATCTCTCCTTGCTAGTTTTTGGAACTCTGCACTCAAATGGGTATTTCTTTCCTTTTCTCCTTTGCTTTTCACTTCTCTTCTTTTCTTACTTATTTGTAAGGCCTCCTCAACAGCCATTTTTCCTTTTTGCATTTCTTTTTCTTGGAGATAGTCTTGATCACTGCCCCTGTACAATATACAAACCTCCGTCCATAGTTCTTCAGGCACTTTGTCTACCTATGTTATATAACATCTATTAAAGTGTTCTTATCTTTATGTCTTTTCAGTTATAGCATGCTAATTATAATTATTTTTGATAATCCCAAAGTCTAGAAGCTTTTCTTAGTAGGCAAAAAAATTATAATGTATTCAATGCAATTGTGGGGTTAAATGTTTTAATATTCAATTTCTCTGAAAATTATTAATCCACATTTAGTACAAATAATTTTCCTTTATTTATATATTTTTTCTAACTGGAATAAGCATTCCTTGAATATGTTTTATAGTGGTATATGTCTCTATAGCTTAAGAAGCATAGAAATATGTTATTTCAACAAAATATTTTAAAGATAGTATACAATACTAGCTGAAATCTTGCAACTAGTGTTGTAAATCTTGGGGCTCAGAAATACATCATGGGATTAAAATAACCATGTCTTCACTCTCCTTATAACTACTGAAAGAAGAAACATAGGAAATACATTAAATTTCTCATTTGTACTCATCCTTAGCACATAATCACTAATATCTATAGACATTTGCATCTCAGTATATTTTTTATTTAATAGCTCTCACTGTCCAAAGATGAAATACTACTCTTTATTTTCATTGCTTTTGATGGAGAAAAGTAAAAAGCAGAGTCATTCTTTGGATATATTTTTCATTCTGAAGTATATTTTTATCTCTTGCTTTGGACTACAGACTTATTTATTAATTGCATTAATGTTAGTAATATGCAATTGTATTAGTATAGCTAAGAACTGATACTTTACATTAAATAAGTATTTTAAAGGCATCAATACTTTTTTAAAGCCTTATGTCAGTTTTGACCATTATTTTAGATAAATATAGTTGCTTTAATTACAAAAATCAATATTAACAGAAAAAACATAAAATATATGAAACTATCTCAAGAGATTTAGGAAAGCATTTGACAAACTCCTATGTATCATAAAAGTTATTGCCAAACAGGGAGTACAAGTAATATCTTAATCTGAAAAAGCACAACAAAATCAAACTACACTAAATTTCATATTTAAAGGTAAAATACAAAAGTCTTTTCCTGGATAATAAAAATGGAAACAATTATATGCTATTACCTTTGAAATTTATATTTTTCTTGAGAGTATACACAGAGTAATCAATCAAAATAAATAATTATATATAGACAGGAAAGGAAGAGATTTACCTCTCATAATAATAAGCAGAGAACTTGAGAGCCTACATAGAAAATTAAAATAATTCTATGGGTCAACTATTAGAATTACTAATTGCCTATAACAAGTTTACTAGAAATTAGATCAATACATAAAAATATATTTCTATATTAAGCATAATTGGTCAAAAAGAATATAAATAGATGTTCATTCCCATTGGTCATAAGAGAAATTATAATAAAGACTACAATCAAATACTATTAGAGCAAAATGTCTAGATAAAGAAGACTGACAAAGATTGGGATTTACTGAAATTTCAAATACTGTGAATGGTGGGAATGTAAGTTAATTTAGAAGCCTTGGAAACTGCCAGTTTTATTCCAAAGTAAATTAATGACCCAAGGATTCTACTCTAGATCTACATTTACAGAAACGCTCAAGTGTCCCAAAAGACAAAAGTTCATTCAGTGTTATTTATAACAGTGAGATTTGGAAAACAACTAAAACGTCCATAAAACAAGAATAAGGTACATTCTTATAATGGAAGAGTGCAATGAAACTTTGTTGATACTTATATTGAATTGGATGAATAGCTGAAAAATAATGTTTAGCCAAAAGTGAAAGAAACTGAAAGTTGCTCAGTCATGTCCAACTGTTTGCGACCCCATGAACTATAGAGTCCATGGAATTTTCCAGGCAAGAATACTGGAGTGAGAAGCCTTTCCCTTCTCCAGGGGATCTTCCCAACCCAGGGATTGAACACAGGTCTCCCACGTTGCGGTTGGATTCTTTACTCACTGAGCCACCAGGGAAGCCCAAGAAAAACTGGAGTGGGTAGCCTATCCCTTCTCAAGTGAATCTTCCCCACTCAAGAATCAAACTGGGATCTCCTGCATTGCAGGTGGATTCTTTACCAACTAAAGCTACCAGAGAAGCCCTAGAGATGAATACAAGCTTATGTATCTTATAATTCATTCAATATATTAAGAGAAATACATTGAATGAATTTTAAAATCCACAAAATCCTTAATTGTATTTTTTTCTGGCCTTGACATTTGATTTTGATCATCTGGATTTACGGCCATCTCAGACAACATGCCAAGGATAAAGAAAAAAGAAAAAGCTATTTTTGTTGCTTTGTTAAACTATATCAATCCAAAATTAAATAGTATGTGGTTCTCAGAATGCAAAATCCAATGATGAAAGACGCTGCTTAAATAATCATTGAGTTTTACCACTTCTATCTTTTAATATGTTAAAATCTCAATTTAAGAGTTGCAATTTATTTCTGAAGAAAACACACTACCAAAAATTCTATGTACATACAAATATTCAGAGCATGTTCTGAAGATCTTTTTATGTCTCTTCCTCAGCTATATTTTATTTCTCATGTAAAATATGAAAACATTCAATACAAATGTTCAGATAGTATTGGCATAAATCTAATAAGCATAAGATTATTCAACCAACCAAAAGTAATGTTTTTGTGGATGTGCCTAAACTAAACTTTATATTCATTCAGTGTCTCACCCATTCATAAAATGATCATATTTCTTCTGATGAACTACAGTAGTAAAAAGAACAAGAAAAAAAAAAAAACAAAATCAAGTTTGTAAAGATCTTTATTTAGTAATTCAGAAAATCACACTGCAGACCTGTTGTAACAGAATATAGATTTTAAGTGTTTGTGAGATATGCACATAGACTTGATCTTTATTTGAGTGTTTGTAAAAAGTTAATTAAATATATGCAGCAAGTGGTACATGTGGAATACTATGATAAATTTAAAAAGTTTTCTTGCCTCCTATCATCAAATAAATATTTGAGGAGGGTAATACTATCTTTACTTTAAGAATGGGGATCTTCAGCTTACTTGTGACCTTTCCCAGGATCACAAAAGTAGCAAATGAGAAACTTATTCAACTTTGGGGTCTGTTCTGGCTACAAATCCTTGTTTCAAGTTTGCTATGCTTAGTCACTCTGTCATGTCCACCTCTCTGTGGCCCCATGGACTGTACCCCACACCCCACCACCCCCAGGATCCTTTGTGTGTGGGATTCTCCAGGCAAGAATACTGGAGTGGGTTGCCATTTCCTTCTCTAAGAGATCTTCCCAACCCAGGGATTAAGCCCATGTCTCTCACATTACAAGTGGATTTTTTACCACCTGAGCCACCAAGGAATATTTTGAAATGCCTGAATATTTTGGGAATTTTGCATTTCCCATTATTTGTATTATTAAAACAATGAATATAAAGTTCATACATATTGGGTTCTTATGTCTTTTTGCAGTGATAAGATTAAGCAGACAATTGGTAAATCTTGTATGTCATCTGCATGCTGGCATGAATATCCATTTATATAAAAGAAGGCATTTTTTCCATTTGATGCAAAACAAACATATTTGCACATAGTATATTTTTTTAAGTCAAATATATTTGGAATACCTAAGATGATATTCTAAAGCTATATATTTTGTTCTCTAAAATAATATTTTTTCCTGACAAACTTTATAATGAATAAAGCTATTATATGCATGCTACTTATGGTTTATGCAATTTCTAACCTATACCTATTCATAAAGATCACCAAATCAGTGTAAGAAGGGGAAATTCTTTCCACCTTTTCATAGTTAAGTAAGAAGAGAAGTTGACATATTGAAAGACGTTCAGAAATAAAACTGGCATTTTTATTTCAAGGTTTTCTCTTCTTTCAGGCACATGATCTACCTTGCACCAAGGCTTAATTTTGCAAAATTTACATTGTTTTCTAAAATCTTATTTTGTATTTCAGCCACCTGAGAGGAGTAGCATTTATATTATCAGACACAGGAAAAAAAGCTTTCCTGTTCATTGAAGTAGTACTTCTCAAGGTTTACAGTACATGATACCATGTTAAATCTTGGATATAGCTGAATCCCTACTCTGGTTTTCTTTCTAGTCTGAAACATGTTTCTCATTATCTACACAGCTTCATAGTAACAACATAACAAGTCACTTAAGTGCTTGAAGTAGAGCTACTACACTCCTGATACATCATCTGTATTCATAAAATATGCTTAGGGCATTTTTTTGTATACTGGTGTGATATGATTTGCTGTTGTTCCTGTGGAAGATGGTAGTGGTGGTGATCATGGTTGTCGAGTGTAACTGTTCAGTCAGAGTCATGAGAAAGAAGGACAACAGGGGTCACAATGATGCCTTCCCACATTTGAGCAAGTAAGAAAGGCTGTAGTCTTTATGACTTGACAGACAAAGATTCATGAAATTTTCTTGCAAAAGATCTTGAAAGAAGCAGAACTTGGGAATGTGGGGTGCAGTACAGAATCAACAAAAATGTATTTTCTTGACACAGATTCCAGCACAGTTGTGATAATTGTAAAGCTGGCAGCTTTACAGTACCATATGATACGACATCTTTAGATGCATAGTTGCTGAGACTACCTAGTCTGTGAAAATTGCTGGAAAGAAAAAAAAAAAAACTAAAACAGAAAGAGTGGCAAGAAAAGAGATGCACAGA
Organism: Capra hircus; assembly: GCF_001704415.2. Taxonomy (NCBI): domain Eukaryota; kingdom Metazoa; phylum Chordata; class Mammalia; order Artiodactyla; family Bovidae; genus Capra; species Capra hircus. Next base: position 103,081,022 of record NC_030811.1, read on the forward strand.
AGATTCTGTGTAGTTGGTGATATGCTGATTAATGTTCAACAACTGATTTTCAGAGTAAAAGATGGTTTGTAGCATTTGCCAATTTCCATGGTGTAAATATTCCCTCCAGGGGTGATTTCAGATTACCAACACGAAGTAATTTAACATAGAGTTTGGATGAGCCATAGAAGCTGGCTCAAGCACAGAGATGCATGCAGTAATTCCAGACTGCTATGCTGTGCTAAGTTGCTTCAGTCATGTCTGACTCTGTGTAACCCTATGGACTGTAGTCTGCCAGGCTTCTCTGTCAGTGGGATTCTCCAGGCAAGAATACTGGAGTAGGTCGCCATGCCCCTCTCTAGGGGATCTTCTTGACCCAGGGGTTGAACCGGAGTCTTTTATTTCTCCTACATTGGCAGATGGGTTCTCACTGGTGACAAATAAGAAGCTTTATGTATCTACACTTTTTGTTTACTCTCAGAAATATCATTGCAAATGTTTGTGTAAAATGAACACAATTTGAGCAGTTTGGGTGTTCAGGCCATTGTAATTTGACCAAAAATACCGTAATTGGACTCTGGGCAACATATCAGTTACATTTAATATTGCTTTATATAAAATGTGGTTTGGGAAATGTTTTGATCCTATCCTTAGAAACTTCAAATGCTGTCAGCTCTATTTTCTAAATGCATCTTGGATACTTTTCCTGTCTGTTCATTAGTTCAACTTTATGTCCCAAGTACTAGTCTTGTCACTAGAAATATAATGATGAAAAAGATAGGAAAGATTCCTGCCCCTATCATTTCTTGCTTCAACTATGACAACCTTCTGATATGTTTCACTGTATCTAGGGTCTTCATTCCATTTTAACTGGCCAGACTGATTTTTTTTCCAAAACTGCAAAAATGATGATCCCATTCTCCCAATTATATTTTCCCCCAAAGTCCCTCAAAATTAGCCCCTGCCTGGTTTATTCCAGTATCTATCCTAACTCTCTGCCACTCGAGTCATGCCAAATATCTTGTCAATTTTAGAACATATGATAAATCCAGCTCTCTTGCCTTTGCATATAATGTACTTTCTGCCTTTCCCATCTCACACTGTAAAACACCCACTTTATAGTCCAAACAAGATGACCTTCTCTGTAAAGCTTTCTCTGACTTATCCCAGAGAAAAACTAGGTCCTGCATTTTCTACCCCTGCATATTCACTGTGCCCTCTCTAACAGTTTGTTGTTTTTCACTTTTTTCCTGTTGCAAAAGGCCATCACATATAGCTACACCACATATAGCAACACACATATAGCCCTGTGTGTTCTGCAGAGTCTCAGGGAACCCCCTTCACAGAAGAGGCTATATCATGATTAAAGGAGTGATAAGCATAACCTGTGTGAATGAAGAATCTTTGCAACATGGGAACCTTGATACTGTATTTTCCCACAAAATGCAAAAATCACCATGGAAAGAAATTGTGTCTTATCCATTTTTAAAAACTTGCCTATAAACTATACAGAAGCCAATTTTTGTTGAAATGACTTACTGAATACCAAGAAGTGTATTTACCAGTCACTTGTATGAATAAGTCCTACTAATGATGTCACCACTTAAGACCATAAGATCTAATATTTGATTAATCAAGCTCTTAATCTGAAGTATTTTCAGGTAGTTAAAAATGACCACTTTTTAAGTTGGCTGTAGTTTATTGGTGCTTTATTAACTCTTGCATATCGCTAGATTCATATAACTGGAATGTTGTTAAACTACTTCATATACCTAGAAGATTTTCATGGAGTATTACACAATAGTCTCTGATGAAGGTCAGATTCACAATTAATTAGCACAGCCAAAGGTTGTGCTTTTGGCTCTGTTCCTTCAGTAAATTGTGATATGACACATATTTGCATTTACTTAGCACAGCTGGTTTTAATGAAAAGAGCATTTGCCATTAGAATAGTTTAAACCAAATACAGAATGGCTTCATTCCTAAAAGAGAAAACCAGCATGTAAAGCAGGTGGCTTAAATGTGGACAAATAATATTTTTCATGTATATTATCCTAGGGAATTTTTTTAAAGGAACTCTCACTTGTTCACTTTTTTAAAAAACCCATAGTAAAACATAAATAGCACATAATATTCTGCAATTCCATATTATGCTATTCTTTGAAGTGTAAATATTTATATAGTACATTAAGACCATTCTATGCTATTTTATTAGGTAATTGTTCTACTCAAAGCTATTAATCTATTTTTTTGGAGAAAAAAATATTATGGCAGTTTCAGTTCAGTTCACTGCAGTTCAATGGCTCAGTAGTGTCCAACTCTTCGCGAACTCATGAATCACAGCACGCCAGGCCTCCCTGTCCATCATCATCTCCTGGAGTTCACTCAAACTCATGTCCATCGAGTCAGTGATGCCATCCAGCCAACTCATCCTCTCTCGTCCCCTTCTCCTCCTGACACCAATCCCTCCCAGAATCAGGGTATTTTCCAATGAGTCAACTCTTCACATCAGGTGGCCAAAGTACTGGAGTTTCAGCTTTAGCATCAGTCCTTCCAATGAACACCCAGGACTAATCTCCCTTAGGATGGACTGGTTGGATCTCCTTGCAGTCCAAGGGACTCTCAAGAGTCTTCTCCAGCACCACAGTTCAAACGCATCAATTCTTTGGTGCTCAGCTTTCTTCACAGTCCAACTTGCACATCCATACATGACCACTGGAAAAACCATAGCCTTGACTAGGTTTACCGTTGTTGGCAGGGTAATGTCTCTGCTTTTTAATATACTATCTAGGTTGGTCACAACTTTCCTTCCAAGGAATAAGCATCTTTTACTTTCATGGCTGCAGTCACCATCTGCAGTGATTTTGGAGCCCCCCCCAAAATAAAGTCAGACACCGTTTCCACTGTTTCCCCATCAATTTCCCAAGAAGTGATGGGACCAGATGCCATGATCTTAGTTTTCTGAATGGTGAGCTTTAAGCCAACTTTTCACCTTCCTCTTTCACTTTCTTTGAGAGGCTCTTTAGCTCTTAGCTTTCTGCCATAAGGGTAGTGTCATCTGCATATCTGAGGTTATTGATATTTCTCCTGGCAATCTTGATTCCAGATTGTGCTTCTTCCAGCCCAGAATTTCTCATGATGTACTCTGCATAAAAGTTAAATAAGCAGGGTGACAATATACAGCCTTGACGTACTGCTTTTCATATTTGGAACCAGTCTGTTGTTCCATGTCCACTTCTAATTGTTGTTTCCTAACCTGCATATAGGTTTCTCAAGAGGCAGGTCAGGTGGCCTGGTATTCCCATCTCTTCCAGAATTTTCCACAGTTTACTGTGATCCACACAGTCAAAGGCTTTGGCATAGTCAATAAAGCAGAAAGAGATGATTTTCTGGAACTCTCTTGCTTTTTCCATGATCCAGTGGATGTTGGCAATTTGATCTCTGGTTCCTCTGCCTTTTCTAAAACCAGCTTGAACATCTGGAAGTTCACCATTCACATATTGCTGAAGTCTGGCTTGGAGAATTTTAAGCATTACTTTACTAGTATGTGAGATGAGGGCAATTGTTTGGTAGTTTGAGCATTCTTTTGCATTGCCTTTCTTTGGGATTGGAATGAAAACTCACCTTTACCAGTCTTGTGGCCACTGCTGAGGTTTCCAAATTTGCTGGCATATTGAGTGCAGCACTTTCACAGCATCATCTTTTAGGATTTGAAATAGCTCCACTGGAATACTGTCACCTCCACTAGCTTTGTTCATAGTGATGCTTTCTAAGGCCCACTTGACTTCACATTCCAGGATGTCTGGCTCTAGATGAATGATCACACTATCATGATTATCTGGGTCTTGAAGATATTTTTGTACAGTTCTTCTGTGTATTCTTGTCACGTCTCTTTAATATCTTCTGCTTCTGTTAGGTCCATAACATTTCTGTCCTTTATCAAACCCATCTTTGCATGAAATGTTCCCTTAGTGTCTCTAATTTTCTTGAAGAGATCTCTAGTCTTTCACATTCTGTTGTTTTCCTCTATTTCTTTGCACTGATTGCTGAGGAAGGCTTTCTTATCTTTCCTTAATATTCTTTGGAACTCTTCATTCAGATGCTTATATCTTTCCTTTTCTCTTTGGCTTTTCACTTCTCTTCCTTTCACAGCTATTTGTAAGGCCTCCCCAGAGAACCATTTTGCTTTTTTTGCATTTCTTTTCCTTGGGGATTGTCTTGATCCCTGTCTTCTGTACAATGTCATGAACCTCCGTCCATAGTTCATCAGGCACTCTGTCTATCAGATCTAGTCCCTTAAATCTATTTCTCACTTCCACTGTATAATCATAAGGGATTTGATTTAGGTCATACCTGAATGGTCTAGTGGTTTTCCCTACTTTCTTCAATTTAAGTCTGAATTTGGCAATAAGAAGTTCATGATCTGAGCCACAGTCAGCTCCCAGTCTTGTTTTTGCTGACTATATAGAGCTTCTCCATTTTTGGCTGCAAAGAATATAGGCAGTCTGATTTCAGTGTTGACTATCTGGTGATGTCCATGTGTAGTCTTCTCTTGTGTTGTTGGAAAAGCTGTTTGCTATGACCAGTGCGTTTGCTTAGCAAAACTCTATTAGCCTTTGCCCTGCTTCATTCCGTACTCCAAGGCCAAATTTGCCTTTTACTCCAGGTGTTTCTTGACTTCCTACTTTTGCATTCTAGTCTCCTATAATGAAAAGGACATCTTTTTTGGGTGTTAGTTGTAAAAGATCTTGTAGATCTTCATAGAACCATTCAACTTCAGCTTCTTCAGTGTTACTGGTTGGGGCATAAGCTTGGATTACCATGATATTGAATGATTTGCCTTGGAAACAAACAGAGATCATTCTGTTGTTTTTGAGATTGCATCCAAGTACTACATTTCGGACTCTTTGTTGACCATGATGGCTACTCCATTTCTTCTAAGGAATTTCTGCCCACAGTGGTAGATATAATGGTCATCTGAGTTAAATTCACCCATTCCAGTCCATTTTAGTTCGCTGATACCTAGAATGTTTACGTTCACTCTTGACATCTCCTGTTTGACCACTTCCAATTTACCTTGATTCATGGACCTGACATTCCAGGTTCCTATGCAATATTGCTCTTTTCAGCATCGAACCTTGCTTCTATCACCAGTCACAGCCACAACGGGGTATTGTTTTTGCTTTGGCTTCATCCCTTCATTCTTTCTGGATTTATTTCTCCACTGATCTCCAGTAGCATATTTGGCACCTACCAACCCGGAGAGTTCTTCTTTCAGTATCTTATCATTTTGCCTTTTCATATTGTTTGTGGGGTTCTCAAGACAACAATACTGAAGTGGATTGCCATTCCCTTCTCCAGTGGACCACATTCTGTCAGACCTCTCCACCATGACCCGCCTGTCCTGATGGCCCCACATGGCTTGGCTTAGTTTCTTTGAGTTGGACAACTCTGTGGTTGGTGTTATCAGATTGGTTAGTTTTCTGTGATTTATGGTTTCAGTGTGTCTGCCCTCTGATGCTCTCTCACAACGTTACCGTCTTACTTTGGTTTCTCTTACCTTGGATGTGGGGTATCTCTTCACAGCTGCTCCAGCAAAGTGGAGCTGCTGCTTCTTACCTTGGACGAGGGTATCTCCTCATAGTCGCCCCTCCTGACCTTGAAAGTGGAGTAGCTCCTCCAAGCCCTCCTGCACCTGTGCAGCCGCAGCTCCTATGGCAGTTTAGAGAATATTAATTTTCAAATCAGTTTAAATCTAATTTTGATATATGTATGATACATATACAATACTTTAAATGCATAGAGTTTCCTGACTCATAATTTTTAGCATTTTATGTAAAATTAATACTTTTTGAAATACAGTTTATATTGTGGTCTTATTTCCACTAAAACATAAACCTGAGATTTTCACATAATAATTTCATTGCACCACATAATTTGAAGCAACATTTGGATACAAGAAAGATGATGTGTGAGTGTGAAGTTATAGTTCTACTGAAATCTGAACTAAAAATATCTTTGGAGATCTATAATTTTCCAAAGGCTGTGAATAACAACTACAGAAGGATCTAGCATTTCATCCTAATAACACATATCTTCATCACCACACCAACATAATTTTTTCCCACATATGTTAACATTATGTTTCAATGTACTTGGCAGCCTTCACATTTAGTATTATTTTATGTTTCAATGAATTTGGATAAGTTTAATGTTTAGAATATTATTGCTAGTGTATACACCATACACACACCTTTTAATGTGGGAAATTATAAGAAAACATCTACTTTAATGCAATATGTTTTTTGATAATTTTCTGTATTCATACTCTAAAAAATTAGGAAGAATGATCATAGCCCTAAAATTGCACTGAATGAAATTTAACCATACTTTGAGGAATAGCCAAAATTTTTATTTAGGATTTTTAACTGATTCATGGTTTTTCACATTGTTTATTTAAAAGATAATATTAAAATATTATTGTGTTTGAATATAGATTGGTGGGCCTTTCAACTCGTTTTAAGATATAACTGGAGGTTGCTTGTCTTGACAAATCTGAAAGGATTTATACAACAGGCTTTCATTACAATTCTGCATGTGCAGCCATTCAGCAATGTTGATCTACACTGGCAAAGACAATTGACAACATACTAAAATCACTGCTGAAATCTGAACACCTAAAGCAAAATGCTGCCTTAGGGAGGGGATTCCACTGCTGAATCATAACCAAAAATAGACTGTAAAGGGCATCAGGAGTGTCAGGGTCCCTGATTTATAGCTCCTGACACCTACTGCTTGTGTCATGGGATACTTGTTTCGTCTGCCTATAGTCTACCTAAACTTGCTCTACCCAGTTACTTTATTTTTTTTTTCAAATACTTGAATGTAAAGCCCTCACTTTATTTCATTAAGTTACTAGAAAGACATCAATGAAAATTCTACATAGCCATAATAGTATATATATATATATATATAATTCTTCCCTCCCCATCAGAACTTATTTCCCTATCTTATGATAAAGAAGCAAATCTATCTCTAACTTTCTTTCTAGGTCAGAGTTAGTTATTAGTTAGTCAAGATTTGAGGAAAGTCATCAAAAACACAATTTAGTATCTACTTCTGTAGTAACTTGGTAACAAGTCCTCGAGAAAATGATTTCAATGACTGATCAACCTGGTCTAAGGAGTGTTCACTTGATTTTGGTAAGAGTTTTAACTTGGTTTTAGAAGGACCCAGACATGAGTTCCATTTGAGCAGAAATGGAAGGTGGTAAGGCTTTGGCTGGAGTGCCAAGGTGGCTTGCCTACCTGCAGCTCAAGGCACGGCCAGACTTGGACAGACCTGAATGATGAGAGCTGTGTTTACTTACAGTTTCATATACCAGGCCTAATTTTAAGTTAACAGCCTGATGTGTTTTGAAAATATTTGTGTGACACAATATTTTAAAATGTGTTCACACAATATGGTGAGATCTTTCCTTTACTCTGAATAGCATTTTCTGCTAAAACAAATATTCTAGATGAAAGATATATCCAATCTATTATGAGATTTCATGTTTACACTTAGCCTGTAAATGTAAAACAGTACAGAAAACAAGTGCCATTCAAGTTGGACCAGATAGTGTTGACCATGCCCCATGATCATAGGATACCTGTGGACCTGTGATGCATGAGAATTCATTAAGACTCAGTGAGTATAAGGCAAGAGTATCACATTTATAGCCCCACTTTCCCTCTGAATCAAATATTGATTCAAATGCAGAAAGAAAGAGGTGGTTTTCCTAGAAACACAATGAGTTAAAGAGCCTTACTCCTATTATTACATGTGTTATTTTTCTGTATTAGCCACCTACTTATGATGAAAATAATGACAAAAAAAGAAATGTAAAGACAGCTCATCCCATACTTCTTCATTTCAGTTCTTCTTTATCCATTGGTGGGTTGACGGTAGCATGGTACAATATGCATACAACAAGAATTGAAATAAAGACAGCTAATTTTGAGCTAATTTGTGCATTATTTTACTGCTCCAGTAAGAACAAGATACATATACATATAAGAGCTACAAAATATGAAATATCTGATTTTAGGGATTCAACTTATTATTTGCCTTTAAAACTGACATAGCACAATATAAAGATAAATGGAAGAATTCATGCCAATAAATTTTCATTTAAATTTTTCTTCACTTAGAATGGCATCAAATGGAAGTAAAAGCAATTTGACAAGTCTACAGAAAGACCATTAGAGGGAAAAAATAGTTTTATATTTTAGTTCTATTAACAGCACTTTTTACTTGCATTTTGAAATAGAGACCCCACAAATTATGTAGTTGGTGATGCAGACAGCTATCAGATTGGAGTTAGAGGATGAAAAAGCCAAATAAATGCAAATGAGAAAGATATCACCAAAACTGAAGCATAGCCTGTGAGTGTTTGTTAAGCTAAAGATAAGCCTATGTTCAGATATACACCACATCTTAAAGGGCCTTAAATATAAATCATACCAAGAGATTTTTGCTTGATCCATTCAGTTCAGTTCAGTTCAGTTCAGTGGATCAGTCGTGTCCGACACTTGGCGACCCCATCAATCTCAGCACTCCAGGCCTCCCTGTCCATCATCAGCTCCCGGAGTTCACTCAAACTCACGTCCATCGAGTTGGTGATGCCATCCAACCATCTCATCCTCTGGCGTCCCCTTCTCCTCCCGTCCCCAATCCCTCCCAGCATCAGTGTCTTTTCCAATGAGTCAACTCTTCACATGAGGTGACCGAAGTATTGGAGTTTCAGCTTCAGCATCAGTCCTTCCAAAGAACACCCAGGACTGATCTCCTTTAGGATGGACTGGTTGGATCTCCTTGAAGTCCAAGGGACTCTCAAGAATCTTCTCCAACACCATACTTGAAAAGCATCAATTCTTTGGTGCTCAGCTTTCTTCACAGCCCAACTCTCACATCCATACATGACCACAGGAAAAACCATAGCCTTGACTAGACGGACATTAGTCAGCAAAGTAATGTCTCTGCTTTTGAATATGCTATCTAGGTTGGTCATATCTTTTCTTCCAAAGAGTAAGCATCTTTTACTTCCATAGCTGCAATCACCATCTGCAGTGATTTGGGAGTCCAAAAACATAAAGTCTGATACTGTTTTCACTGTTTCCTCATCTATTTCCCGTGAAGTGATGGGATCGGATGCCATGATCTTAGTTTACTGAATGCTGATCTTTAAGCCAACGTTTTCACTCTCCTCTTTCACTTTCATCAAAATGATTTTTAGTTTCTCTTCACTTTCTGCCATAAGGGTGGTGTTGGCTGCATATCTGAGGTTATTGATATTTCTCCTGGCAATCTTGATTCCAGCTTGTGCTTCTTCCAGCCCAGAATTTCTCATGATGTACTCTGCATAAAAGTTAAATAAGCAGGGTGACAATATACAGCCTGACATACACCTTTTCCTATTTGTAACCAATCTGTTGTCCCATGTCCAGTTTTAACTGTTGCTTCCTGACCTGCATACGGGTTTCTCAAGAGGCAGGTCAGGTGGTCTGGTATTCCCATCTCTTTCAGAATTTTCCACAGTTTCTTGTGATCCACACAGTCAAAGGCTTTGGTAGAGTCAGTAAAGCAGAAATAGATGGTTTTCTAGAACTTCTTGCTTTTTCCATGATCCAGCAGATGTTGGCAATTTCATCTCTGGTTCCTCTGCCTTTGCAAAAACCAGTTTGAACATCAGGGAGTTCACGGTTCACATATTGCTGAAGTCTGACTTGGAGAATTTTGAGCATTACTTTACTAGCATGTGAGATGGGTGCAATTGTGCGGTAGTTTGAGCATTCTTTGGAATTGGAATGAAAACTGAACTTTTCCAGTCCTGTGGCCACTGCTGAGTTTTCCAAATTTGCTGGCATATTGAGTGCAGCACTTTCACAGCATCATCTTTCAGGATTTGAAATAGCTCCACTGGAATTCCATCACCTCCACTAGCTTTGTTCATAGTGATGCTTTCTAAGGCCCACTTGACTTCACATTTCAGGATGTCTGGCTCTAGGGGAGTGATCACACCATCGTGATTATCCAGGTCATGAAGATCTTTTTTGTACAGTTCTTCTGAAGTTATGTGTAGATATTTGTAATACCCAACTCATGAGAATATTAAGAGGTTTATGTGAGGTAAAAAATTTGAAAAATATTATCTAACAAAGGCATAGAATTAACTTATTTTCATTTTGATCAGGTTTTTAAAAAGAAGGCCAACTGGGGTTTGAGAGCTTAACTAGAATATAATTTTTAAAATTAAGCCAAACTTTGTAAGGAAGTGATCTAAACAGACTATGAACTTTTGAAAGAATAACCCCAATATAAAATGATCAAAATTATCTGAATAGGCATTTCTCCATACAAAATATACAAATTGATAATAAGGACATGAAAAGATGCTCAGCATCCTTAGCCATCAGAGCAATGAAATCAAAATCACATTGAGATACCACTTCCTACACACTAAGAGAGCTAAGAAAAAAGTCACATGATAGCAAATGTTGGGGAAGATACAGAAAAATCAGATCTCTCATCTGCACTACTGGGGGGGGGAGGGTGGGGAATATAAAAAGCTGGAACAACTTTGGAAAAGAATTGGGCAGTTCTTTGAAGGATTAGACATTGAGGTACCTTATGATCCAGCAATTGCTCTCCAGGTATATACCTAACATAACTGAAAACAGTCAGTTTTAACAAACTTGCGAATGAGTGTTTAGAGTCACTATTCGCAATTGCCAAAAGGGGCAAACAATCCAAACGCCCATCCAGGAACAAATGGGTAGGCAAAATAAAATATATCCATACAATGAAGCATCATTCAGTCATAAAAAGAAATGAAGTACTGAAAACTGCTACAATTTAGATGAACCTTGATAATAATACACTTAATGAAAGAAACCAGTTCCAAAAAGAACAGAGTATATGATCCTGTTCATAATAAATGTTGAGAATTGGGAAATCAAGAGACACAAAGCAAATTAGTGGTCACTTAGAACTTAGAAGAAAGTGGTGAAGGCAATAGAGGCAGCTAAAGTGTAAGGGTTCTCCCAGAGTTGATAAAAATCTAATAAAATTGACTGTGGTAATTACTGCACATATCTCTGAATATGCTAAAAACTACTGAATTTTATATTTGTTGTTCAGTCACTAAGTCACTTCCAACTATTTTTGACCCCATGGAGTGCAGCACGACAGGCTTCCCTGTCCTTCACTATCTCCAGGAGTCTGTCAAATTCACCTCCATTGATTTGGTTTTGTCATCTAAAAATAAGATTCTGTGTCACTTCCTTCTCCTCTTGCCTTCTATCCTGCCAGCATCAAGATCTTTTCCAGTGAATTTCCTCTTTGAATCAGGTGGCCAAAATATTGGAGCTTCAGCTTCAGCATCAATATCTCTAATGAATATTCAGGCTTGATATTTTTTAGGGTTGACTGATTGGATCTACTGGCGGTTCAAGGGACTTTCAAGAGTCTTCTCCAGCACCAAAGTTTGAAAGCATCAGTTCTTCAGCACTCAGCCTTCTTTATGGTCCAACTCTCACATCCATACATGATTACTGGAAAAAACATAGCTTTGAATAGATGGGTATTTGTCGACAAAGTGATGTCTTTGATATTTAATAGGCTGTCAAGGTTTGTCATAGCTTTTCTTCTAAGGAGCAAAAATGTCTTTTAATTTCATGACTGCAGTCACGAACTGCAGTGATTTTGGAGCCCAAGAAAATAAAGTCTTTCACTGTTTCTATTGTTTCCCCATCTATTTGCTTTGAAGTGATGGGACCGGATGCTATAATCTTTGTCTTTGAGTGTTAAGTTTTAAGCCAGATTTTTCACTCTCCTCTTTCACCCTTATCAAGAAGCTCTTTAATTCCCCTTCGCTTTGTGCCATTAATGTGGTATCATCTGCGTATCTGAAGTTGTTGATATTCTCCCAGAAATCTTAGTGCTAGCTTGTGAGTATTCCAGCCCAGCATGTCACATGATGTACTCTGCATACAAGTTAAATAAGCAGGGTGATAATATACAGCTTTGACATATTCCTTTCCCAATTTTGAACCAGTCTATTGCTCCATGTCCCATTCTAACTGCTGCTCCTTGACCTGCATACAAGTTTCTCAGGGGCCAGGTTAGGTGGTCTCATATCCCCATCTCTTAAAGAATTTTCCATTTTGTTGAGATCCACACAATCAAAGGCTTTAGCATAGTCAATAAAGCAGAATTAGATATATTTTTGGAATTCCCTCACTTTCTATGTGATCCAATGTATTTTGGCAATTTAATCTCTGGTTCCTTTGCCTTTTCTAAATCCAGCTTGTACATCTGGAAGTTCTTGGTTCATGTATGACTCAAGCCTAGCTTGAAGGATTTTCAGCATTACCTTGCTAGCAGGTGAAATGAGCACTATCTTACTGTAGTTTGAACATTCTTTGACACCTGTCTTTTGGGTTTGGAATGAAAACTGAGCTTTCCCAGTCAGTGGCCACTGGTGAGTTTTCCAAATTTGCTGGCATACTCAGTGAAGCACTCTAACAGCATCATCTTTTAGGATTTGAAACAGCTCAACTGGAATCCCATCACCTCTAATAGCTTTGTTTGTAATAATGATTTTTAAGGCCCACTTGACTTCATAGTCCAGGGTGTCTGGCTATAGGTGAGTGTTCACATTATTTTGGTTATCCAGGTCTTTAAGACATAATAGTACAATTACTCTGTGTATTCTTACCACCTCTTCTTAATCTTGTCTGCTTCTGTTAGGTCTTTGCCATTTCTGTCCTTTATTATGCCCATCTGTGCATGAAATGCTCCCTTGGTATCTCCAATTTCCTTAAAGAGATCTCTAGTCTTTTCCATTCTATTGTTTTCCTTTTTTCCTTTCATTGTCCACTTAAGGGTTTCTTATTTCTCACTGCTGCTCTTTGGAACTATGCTTTCAGTTGGTTGCATCTTTCTCTTTCTCCTTTGGCCTTTTCGTTTCTTTTCTTGGCTGTTTGTAAGGCCTCCTCAGACAACCATTTTGCCTTCTTCATTTCCTTTTTTGGGGGATGGTTTTGATCACCCACTCCTGTACAGTGTTAAGAACTTCAGTCCATAGTTCTTCAGACACTCTATTGCATCTAATTACTTAAATCTATTTGTCACTTCCACTGTATAATCATAAAGGATTTTATTTAGTTCATACCTAGATGACCTAGTGCTTTTCCCTTCTTCCTTCAATTTAAGCCTGAATTTTTAAGCACTAAGAAGCTCACGATCAACAGTTAGCTCCAGGCCTTGTTTTTGCTGACTGTATAGAGATTCTCAATCTTTTGTCAGTATTGACTATCTGGTGATGTACATATGTAGAGTCATCTCTTGTGTTGTTGGAAGAGGGTGCTTGCTATGATCGGTGTGTTCTCTTGTCAAAGCTCTGTTAGCCTTTGCCCTGTTTAGTTTTATACACCAAGGCCAAACTTGCCTGCTACTCCAAGTCTTGCTTGAATTCCTTCTTTTACATTCCAATCCCCTTTGATGAAAATGATATCTTTTTTAGTTGTTAGTTCTAGACTGTCTTGGAGTTCTTCATAGAATCATTCAAATTGTATATTTAAGTTAGTGAATTGTATGGCATTTTAATTAACTCTCAATAAAGTTGCTAAAATATTGAAATCAGGTTATTTAAAATATATTTCCATACTACCAGCAGGCTACAGCACATGGGGTTGCTAAAGTGTTGAACACAACTGAGTGACTAAACAGCAGCATCTATCTATCTATCTATATAATTTTATATATGCCCTACATAATTTACATTATATATCATATATATAATACGTATAAAGTCAGTCACTCTCTGTTTAACTTTTTTTGATGGAATTCTTGCCCACTTCACAAGACAAATTCCTGTAGCATGGCTACCACTTGCTGACTTGTCACCATTTACCCATTAACAGATGTATTATGGTTTGACTTCAGGTAACTACCTTGTTACCACCCAGGTCCCAAATCCAGTGGTGTGTAACATCTTTGTCAGGGGTTGGCTAGGACAGCCGAAGCCTAAGCAAATAGCTGAATAGTGTCCCATGGCTCTAGGGGTTGTTAGAGAAATATGCATCTACTTCGTTGGCATTGGTAAAACACAAGAGAATTTTAATGGAGAATTATAGCAAAATGGCTGTCTGAGGAGGCCTTACAAATAGCTGTGAAAAGAAGAGAGGTGAAAAGCAAAGGAGAAAAGGAAAGATATAAGCATCTGAATGCAGAGTTCCAAAGAATAGCAAGAAGAGATAAGAAAGCCTTCTTCAGCGATCAATGCAAAGAAAGAGAGGAACACAACAGAATGGGAAAGACTAGAGATCTCTTCAAGAAAATTAGAGATACCAAGGGAACTTTTAATGCAAAGATGGGCTCAATAAAGGACAGAAATGGTCTGGGCCTAACAGAAGCAGAAAGTATTAAGAAGAGGTGGCAAGAATACACTGAAGAACAGTACAAAAAAAAAATCTCCATGACCCAGATAATCATGATGATGTGATCACTAGTCTAGAGCCAGACATCTTGGAATGTGAAGTCAAGTGGGCCTTAGAAAGCATCACTACAAACAAAGATAGTGGAGGTGATGGAATTCCAGTTGAGCTATTTCAAATCCTGAAAGATGATGCCGTGAAAGTGCTGCACTCAATATGCACACAAATTTGGAAAACTCAGCAGTGGCCACAGGACTGGAAAAGGTCAGTTTTCATTCCAATTCCAAAGAAAAGCAATGCAAAAGAATGCTCAAAGTACCGCACAATTTCACTCATCTCACATGCTAGTAAAGAAATGCTCAAAATTCTCCAAGCCAGGCTTCAGCAATATGGGAACTGTGAACTCCCTGATGTTCAAGCTGGTTTTAGAAAAGGCAGAGGAAACAGAGATCAAATTGCCAACATCTGCTGGATCATGGAAAAAGCAAGAGAGTTCCAGAAAACCATCTATTTCTGCTTGATTGACTATGCCAAAGCCTTTGACTGTGTGGATCACAATAAACTGTGGAAAATTCTGAAAGAGATGGGAATACCAGACCACTTGACCTGCCTCTTGAGAAACCTGTATACAGGTCAGGAACAATAGTTAGAACTGGACATGGAACAACAGACTGGTTCCAAATAGGAAAAGGAGTACGTCAAGGCTGTATATTGTCACCCTGCTTATTTAACTTCTATGCAGAGTACATCATGAGAAATGCTGGGCTGGAAGAAACACAAGGTGGAATCAAGCTAGCCAGGAGAAATATCAATCACCTCAGATATGCAGATGACACCACCCTTATGGCAGAAAGTGAAGAGGAACTAAAACCCTCTTGATGAAAGTGAAAGAGGAGAGTGCAACAGTTGGCTTAAAGCTCAACATTCAGAAAACGAAGATCATGGCATCTGGTCCCATCACTTCATGGGAAATAGATGGGGAAACAGTGGAAACAGTGTCAGACTTTATTTTGGGGGGCTCCAAAATCACTGCAGATGGTGAGTGCAGCCATGAAATTAAAAGATGCTTACTCCTTGGAAGAAAAGTTATGACCAACCTAGATAGTATATTCAAAAGCAGGGACATTACTTTGCCGACTAAGGTCCATCTAGTCAAGGCTATGGTTTTTCCTGTGGTCATGTATGGATGTGAGAGTTGGACTGTGAAGGAGGCTGAGTGCCAAAGAATTGATGCATATGAACTGTGGTGTTGGAGAAGACTCTTGAGAGTCCCTTGGACTGCAAAGAGATCCAACCAGTCCAGTCTGAAGGAGATCAACCCTGGGATTTCTTTGGAAGGAATGATGTTGAAGCTGAAGCTCCAGTACTTTGGCCACCTCATGAGAAGAGTTGACTCATTGGAAAAGATTCTGATGCTGGGAGGGATTGGGGGCAGGAGGAGAAGGGGACGACTCAGGATGAGATGGCTGGAAGGCATCACGGACTCGATGGACATGAGTCTGAGTGAACTCTGGGAGATGGTAATGGACGGGGAGGCCTGGTGTGCTGCAATTCATGGGGTTGCAAAGAGTCGGACACAACTGAGCAACTGAACTGAACTGATAGGAAATAATTTTCCTTTTTCTTCAGAGAAAGTCACTTGGTAAGCTTTTCAATATAGCCCCTGGATCACAGTGATTTTAAAAACGTATTAAAGAAAGCAGTACAGAAAATCACAGAGCAAAACTGATTGGAATATAGCTGGTTCGAGAATTTTTTCTATGTATTTTGGGAACTAGATTTCTTGTTTGAATTCATTCTACTTTTACATTTAAATAAAATCAAGAATTTACTTCCAACTTATCCCTGTAGTCTTCTGTATATTCTCAGCCATTACCCTTTAATTTTACTCTTGTTAATGGTTTACTGTTCTTACTTATCTTTGCACTGTTTTAGACACTATTATAACTTCTCCAGCTGGGAACTCCTCAATTGACAAGTGAAAAGTCATTTACTCAAGGAAAATACCAAAAATATCCATAATGATCATCTCAGTGAACTCTTCCCATTTTCTAGAACTGTGCACAAAACTGTACTGTCATAATACTTTCTTCCTACTATATAGATGAATGTTTGTTCCCCTCTAGTTTGATGGCAGAGTGGAAATGGTAACTACAGTAAGAGCAAAGGGCTGTTTTTATAAATCAGTATGCTTAGACTGCTGCCTAGCTGTTTGTAGGAACTGAGAAAACATGTACTGAATGAATGAACTTATAACTTTAAATAAAATGAACAGAATTGCCATTCAAGTTTTTAAATAAGGTATTGGTTCCAAAAAAGAAGAAAAAAAAAAAACTATTTTAAATTAGTTCAGTTCAGTTCAGTCGCTCAGTTGTGTCCAACTCTTTGTGACCCCATGAATCGCGGCACGCCAGGCCTTCCTGTCCATCACCATCTCCCGGAGTTCACTAAGACTCGTGTCCATTAGGTCCTTGATGCCATTCAGCCATCCCATCCTCGGTCGTCTCCTTCTCCTACTGCCCCCAATCCCTCCCAGCATCAGAGTCTTTTCCAATGAGTCAACTCTTCGCATGAGGTGGCCAAAGTACTGGAGTTTCAGCTTCAGCATCATTCCCTCCAAAGAAATCCCAGGGCTGATCTCCTTCAGAATGGACTGGTTGGATCTCTTTGCAGTCCAAGGAACTCTCAAGAGTCTTCTCCAACACCACAGTTCAAAAGCATCAATTCTTCGGTGCTCAACCTTCTTCACAGTCCAAATCTCATATCCATACATGACCACAGGAAAAAGCATAGCCTTGACTAGACGGACCTTAGTCAGCAAAGTAATGTCCCTGCTTTTGAATATGCTATCTATGTTGGTCATAACTTTTCTTCCAAGGAGTAAGTGTCTTTTAATTTCATGGCTGCACTCACCATCTGCGGTGATTTTGGAGCCCAAAAAGATAAAGTCTGACACTGTTTCCACTGTTTCCCCATCTATTTCCCATGAAGTGATGGGACTGGATGCCACGATCTTCGTTTTCTGAATGTTGAGCTTTAAGCCAACTGTTGCACTCTCCTCTTTCACTTTCATCAAGAGGCTTTTTAGTTCCTCTTCACTTTCTGACATAAGGGTGGTGTCATCTGCATATCTGAGGTTATTGATATTTCTCCTGGCTAGCTTGATTCCACCTTGTGTTTCTTCCAGCCCAGCATTTCTCATGATGTACTCTGCATAGAAGTTAAATAAGCAGGTTGACAATATACAGCCTTGATGTATACCTTTTCCTATTTGGAACCAGTCTGTTGTTCCATGTCCAGTTCTAACTGTTGCTTCCTGACCTGCATACAGATTTCTCAAGAGGCAGGTCAGGTAGTCTGGTATTCCCATCTCTTTCAGAATTTTCCACAGTTTATTGTGATCCACACAGTCAAAGGCTTTGACATAGTCAATAAGGCAGAAATAGATGGTTTTCTGGAACTCTCTTGCTTTTTCCATGATCCAGCAGATGTTGGCAATTTGATCTCTGGTTCCTCTGCCTTTCCTAAAACCAGCTTGAACATCAGGAAGTCCACAGTTCACGTATTGCTGAAGCCTGGCTTGGAGAATTTTGAGCATTACTTTACTAGTGTGTGAGATGCGTGCAATTGTGCGGTAGTTTGAGCATTCTTTGGTGTTGCCTTTTTTGGGGATTGGAATGAAACTGACCTTTTCCAGTCCTGTGGCCACTGCTGAGTTTTCCAAATTTGTGTGCATATTGAGTGCAGCACTTTCACAGCATCATCTTTCAGAATTTGAAATAGCTCAACTGGAATTCCATCACCTCCACTAGTTTTGTTTGAAGTGATGCTTTTAAGGCCCACTTGACTTCACATTCCAAGATGTCTGGCTCTAGACTAGTGATCACATCATCATGATTATCTGGGTCGTGAAGATCTTTTTTGTACAATTCTTCTGTGTAGTCTTGCCACCTCTTCTTAAATTAAGCAAAGCATAATAATAATTTATTTGTAAATAAAAGGGGGATTCATAAAATGTATGATGCTTCTATTAAATAAATATAAATATATACTAATAATTGATAGTTATACATCATATATTAAATTAGAATGAGTTGTTTTATATTCAACAGACTTTAGAATCACAAATGTATATTAAAAAATAGAATAACAACCTTTGACAATGAATTCATGCTG
Source organism: Capra hircus (assembly GCF_001704415.2). Taxonomy (NCBI): domain Eukaryota; kingdom Metazoa; phylum Chordata; class Mammalia; order Artiodactyla; family Bovidae; genus Capra; species Capra hircus. Next base: position 103,099,657 of record NC_030811.1, read on the forward strand.
GTTTATAATGAATTAAATTAATGTTCCACTATAGCAAATGGATTGAAAAAAAATCTATCTAAAATAGTCTACTGTGAATATCAAAGCTTAATATGTGAAATCTTTGAGAACTGTGACTATTTTGCTTTATCCTTGGATACTGGATATGTATTGTGATTAAAATATGGTAAAACAATCAATGTTTCCACTGAAAAAATTTAAGGCAGTGATGCTAATTATGGAATAATAATGTTCAACATGTCATACTGAAAGTTCAACTTTTTAATAGGAAAATATGCCAGAAACAGAAAATATGTAAGGGATTTCAGTCATTTGTAATGAGGACTTAAAATGTATGTCTTGTTGTTATTCAGTCCCTAAGTCATGTTCAACTCGTTGTGACCCCGTGGACTGCAGCATGCCAGGACTCCCTGTCCATCACCAATTCCTGGAGTTTATTCAAACTCAAACCACCAACCGTCTCATCCTCTGTCATTCCCTTCTCCTCCCACCATCAGTCTTTCCCAGCATCAGGGTCTTTTCCAATGAGTCAGCTCTTTGCATCAGGTGGACAGAGTATTGGAGCTCCAGCTTCAGCATCAGTCCTTCCAATGAATATTCAGGGTTGATTTCCTTTAGGATTGACTGGTTTGATATCCTTGCAGTCCAAAAGACTCTCAAGAGTTCTCCAGCACCACAATTCAAAAGCATCAATTCTTTGGCACTCAGCCTTATTAATGGTTCAACTCTCAAGACTGATGTTGAAGCTGAAACTCAAATACTTTGGCAACCTGATGCGAAGAGCTGACTCATTTGAAAACACCCTGATGCTGGGAAAGAATGAGAGCAGGAGGGGAAGGGGACGACAGAAGATGATATGGTTGGATGGCATCATCAACTCAATGAACATGGGTTTGGGAAGACTCTGGCAGTTGGTGATGGACAGGGAGGCCTGGTGTGCTGAGGTTCATGGGGTCGCAGAGTCAGACACAGCTGAGTGACTGACTGAACTGTCGTCTGTACATGACTACTGGAAAAACCATAACTTTGAATAGGTAGACCTTTGTCACTTAAGTGATATCTCTGCTTTTGAATACACTGTCTAGGTTTGTCATAACTTTACTTCCAAGGAACAAGCATCTGTTAATTCATGGCTGCAGTCACTGTCTGAAGTGACTTTATTTTATTTTTTTTAATATTTATTTTTACTTTATTTTACTTTACAATACTGTATTGGTTTTGCCATACATTGACATGAATCCACCACAGGTGTACATGCATTCCCAAACATGGACCCCCCCACCCCCGACCTCTCTCCCCATAACATCTCTCTGTGTCATCCCCATGCACCAGCCCCAAGCATGCTGTATCCTGCATAGGACATAGACTGGAGATTCATTTCTTACATGATAGTATACATGTTTCAATGCCATTCTCCCAAATCATCCCACCCTCTCCCTCTCCCTCAGAGTCCAAAAGTCCGTTCTACACATCTGTGTCTCTTTTGCTGTCTTGCATACAGGGTCATCATTTCCATCTTTCTAAATTCCATATATATGTGTTAATATATTGTATTGGTGCTTTTCTTTCTGGCTTGCTTCACTCTGTATAATCAGCTCCAGTTTCATCCATCTCATCAGAACTGATTCAAATGTATTCTTTTTAATGTCTGAGTAATACTACATTGTGTATATGTACCACAGCTTTCTTATCCATTCACCTGCTGATGGACATCTAGGTTGTTTCCATGTCCTGGCTATTATAAACAGTGCTGCGATGAACATTGGGGTACATGTGTCTCTTTCAATTCTGGTTTCCTCTGTGTGTATGCCCAACAGTGGGATTGCTGTGTCATAAGGCAATTCTATTTGCATTTTTTTTAATTTTTATTTTTACTTTATTTTACCTTACAATACTGTATTGGTTTTGCCATACATTGACATGAATCCACCATGGGTGTACATGCGATCCCAAACATGAACCTCCCTCCCACCGCCCTCCCCACATCATCCCTCTGGGTCATCCCCATGCACCAGCCCCAAGCATGCTGTATCCTGCATCAGACATAGACTGGTGATTCGATTCTTACATGATAGTATACATGTTTCAATGCCATTCTCCCAAATCATCCCACCCTCTCCCTCTCCCTCTGAGTCCAAAAGTCCGCTATACACATCTGTGTCTTTTTTGCTATCTTGCATACAGGGTCATCATTGCGATTTTTCTAAATTCCATATATATGTGTTAGTATACTGTATTGGTGTTTTTCTTTCTGGCTTACTTCACTCTGTATAATCGGCTCCAGGTTCATCCATCTCATCAGAACTGATTCAAATGAATTCTTTTAAACGGCTGAGTAATACTCCATTGTGTATATGTACCACAGCTTTCTTATCCATTCATCTCCTGATGGACATCTAGGTTGTTTCCATGTCCTGGCTATTATAAACAGTGCTGCGATGAACATTGGGGAACATGTGTCTCTTTCAATTCTGGTTTCCTCGGTGTGTATGCCCAGCAGTGGTATGGCTGGGTCATATGGCAGTTCTATTTGCAATTTTTTAAGGAATCTCCACACTGTTCTCCATAGCGGCTGTACTAGTTTCCATTCCCACCAACAGTGTAGGAGGGTTCCCTTTTCTCCACATCCTCTCCAGCATTTATTGCTTGCACATTTTTGGATCACAGCCATTCTGACTGGTGTGAAGTGGTACCTCATTGTGGTTTTGATTTGCATTTCTCTAATAATGAGTGATGTTGAGCATCTTTTCATGTGTTTGTTAGCCATCCGTATGTCTTCTTGGAGAAATGTCTATTTAGTTCTTTGGCCTATTTTTTAATTGGTCGTTTATTTTTCTGGAATTGAGTTGCATAAGTTGCTTGTATATTTTTAAGATTAGCTGTTTGTCAGTTGTTTCATCTCCTATTATTTTCTCCCATTCAGAAGGCTGTCTTTTCACCTTGCTTATATTTTCCTTTGTTGTGCAGAAGCTTTTAATTTTAATTAGATTCCATTTGTTTATTTTTGCTTTTATTTCCAGAATTCTGGGAGGTGGATCATAGAGGATCCTGCTGTGATTTATGTCAGAGAGTGTTTTGCCTATATTTTCCTCTAGGAGTTTTATAGTTTCTGGTCTTACATTTAGATCTTTTATCCATTTTGAGTTTATTTTTGTGTGTGGTGTTAGAAAGTGATCTAGTTTCATTCTTTTACAAGTGGTTGACTAGTTTTCCCAGCACCACTTGTTAAAGAGATTGCCCTTGCTCCATTGTATATTCTTGCCTCCTTTGTCAAAGATAAAGTGTCCATAGGTGTGTGGATTTATCTCTGGGCTTTCTATTTTCTTCCATTGATCTATATTTCTGTCTTTGTGCCAGTACCATACTCTCTTGATGACTGTGGCTTTGTAGTAGAGCAGAAGTCAGGCAAGTTGATTCCTCCAGTTCCATTCTTATTTCTCAAGATTGCTTTGGCTATTCGAGGTTTTTTGTATTTCCATACAAATTGTGAAATTATTTGTTCTAGCTCTGTGAAAAATATCGCTGGTAGCTTGATAGGGATTGCATTGAATTTGTTAATTGCTTTGAGTAGTGTACTCATTTACACTATACTGATTCTTCCAATCCATGAACATGGTATATTTCTCCATCTATTAGTGTCCTCTTTGATTTCTTTCATCAGTGTTTTACAGTTTTCTATATAGAGGTCTTTAGTTTCTTTAGGTAGATATATTCCTAAGTATTTTATTCTTTTCGTTGTAATGGTGAATGGAATTGTTTCCTTAATTTCTTTTTCTCCTTTCTCATTATTAGTGTATGGCAATGCAAGGGATTTCTGTGTGTTGATTTCATATCCTGCAACTTTACTATACTCATTGATTAGCTCTAGTAATTTTCTGGTGGAGTCTTTAGGGTTTTCTATGTAGAGGATCATGTCATCTGCAAACAGTGAGAGTTTTACTTCTTCTTTTCCAATTTGGATTTCTTTTATTTCTTTTTCTGCTCTGATTGCTGTGGCCAAAACTTCCAGAACTATGTTGAATAGTAGTGGTGAAAGTGGGCACCCTTGTCTTGTTCCTGACTTTAGGGGAAATGCTTTCAATTTTTCACCATTGAGGATAATGTTTGCTGTGGGTTTGTCATATATAGCTTTTATTATGTTAAGGTATGTTCCTTCTATTCCTGCTTTCTGGAGAGTTTTTATCATAAATGGATGTTGAATTTTGTCAAAGGCCTTCTCTGCATCTATTGAGATAATCATATGGCTTTTATTTTTCAATTTGTTAATGTGGTGAATTACATTGATTTATTTGTGGATATTGAAGAATCCTTGCGTCCCTGAGATAAAGCCCACTTGGTCACAGTGTATAATCTTTTAAATGTGTTGTTGAATTCTGATTGCTAGAATTTCGTTAAGGATTTTTGCATCTATGTTCATCAGTGATACTGGCCTGTAGTTTTCTTTTTTTGTAGTATCTTTGTCAGCTTTTGGTATTAAGATGATGGTGGCATCATAGAATGAGTTTGGAAGTTTACCTTCCTCTGCAATTTTCTGGAAGAGTTTGAGTAGGATAGGTGTTAGCTCTTCTCAAAATTTTTGGTAGAATTCAGCTGTGAAGCCGTCTGGACCTGGACTTTTGTTTGCTGGAAGATTTCTGATTACAGTTTCAATTTCTGTGCTTGTGATGGGTCTGTTAAAATTTTCTATGTCTTCCTGGTTCAGTTTTGGAAAGTTGTACTTTGTAAGAATTTGTCCATTTCTTCCACGATGTCCATTTTATTGGCATATAATTGCTGATAGTAGTCTCTTATGATCCTTTGTATTTCTGTGTTGTCTGTTGTGATCTCTCCATTTTCATTTCTAATTTTATTGATTTGATTTTTCTCCCTTTGTTTCCTGATGAGTCTGGCTAATGGTTTGTCAATTTTATTTATCCTTTCAAAGAACCAGCTTTTGGCTTTGTTGATTTTTGCTGTGGTCTCTTTTGTTTCTTTTGCATTTATTTCTGCCCTAGTTTTTAAGATTTCTTTCCTCTACTAACTCTGGGGTTCTCCATTTCTTACTTTTCTAGTTGCTTTAGGTGTAGGGTTACGTAATTTATTTGACTTTTTTCTTGTTTCTTGAGGTATGCCTGTGTTGCTATGAACTTTCCTCTTAGCACTGCTTTTATAGTGTCCCACAGGTTTTGGGTTGTTGTGTTTTCATTTTCATTCATTTCTATGCATATTTTGATTTCTTTTTTGATTTCTTCTGTGATTTGCTGGTTATTCAGAAGTGTGTTGTTCAGCCTCCATATGTTGTAATTTTTAATAGTTTTTCTCCTGTAATTGAGATCTAATCTTAATGCATTATGGTCAGAAAAGATGCTTGGAATGATTTTGATTTTTTTGAATTTATCAAGGTTAGATTTATGGCCCAGGATGTGATCTATCCTGGAGAAGGTTCCGTGAGCACTTGAAAAAACAGTGAAATTCATTGTTTTGGGGTGATATGTCCTATAGATATCAATTAGGTCTAACTGGTCTAATGTATCATTTAAAGTTTGTGTTTCCTTGTTAATTTTCTGTTTAGTTGATCTGTCCATAGGTGTGAGTGGGGTATTAAAGTCTCCTGCTATTGTTGTGTTATTGTTAATTTCCCCTTTCATACTTGTTAGCATTTGTCTTACATATTGCGGTGCTCCTATATTGGGTGCATATATATTTATAATTGTTATATCTTTTTCTTGGATTGATCCTTTGATCATTATGTAGTGTCCTTCTTTGTCTCTTTTCACAGCCTTTGCTTTAAAGTCTATTTTATCGGATATGAGTATTGCCACTCCTGCTTTCTTTTGGTCTCTATTTGCGTCGAATATCTTTTTCCAGCCCTTCACTTTCAGTCTGTATGTGTCCCTTGTTTTGAGGTGGGTCTCTTGTAAGCAGCATATACAGGGGTCTTGTTTTTGTATCCATTCAGCCAGTCTTTGCCTTTTGGTTGGGGCATTCAACCCATTTACGTTTAAGGAAATTATTGACAAGTATGATCCCATTGCCATTTACTTTATTGTTTTGGGTACGGGTTTATACACCCTTTTTGTGTTTCCTGTCTAGAGAATATCCTTTAGGATTTGTTGGAGAGCTGGTTTGGTGGTGCTGAATTCTCTCAGCTTTTGCTTGTCTGTAAAGCTTCTGATTTCTCCTTCATATTTGAATGAGATCCTTGCTGGGTACAGTAATCTGGGCTGTAGGTTATTTTCTTTTCTTTTTTTTTTTCACATGATAGTATACATGTTAGAATGCCATTCTCCCAAATCATCCCACCCTCTTCTTCTCCCTCTTGAGTCCAAAAGTCCGTTATACACAGCTGTGCCTTTCAACACTTTAAGTATGTCTTGCCATTCCCTCCTGGCCTGAAGAGTTTCTATTGAAAGATCAGCTGTTATAATTTTGGGAATCCCCTTGTGTGTTATTTGTTTTTTTCCCCTTGCTGCTTTTAATATTTGTTCTTTGTGTTTGATCTTTGTTAATTTGATTAATATATGTCTTTGGGTGTTTTGCCTTGGGTTTATCCTATTTGGAACTCTCTGGGTTTCTTGGACTTGGGTGATCATTTCCTTCCCCATTTTAGGGAAGTTTTCAACTATTATCTCCTCAAGGATTTTCTCATGGTCTTTCTTTTGGTCTTCTTCTGGAACTCCTATAATGCGAATGTTGGAGCATTGCATATTGTCCTGAAGGTCTCTGAGACTGTCCTCATTTCTTTTAACTCGTTTTTCTTTTTTCCTCTCTGCTTGATTTATTTCTACCATTCTATCTTCTATTTCACTAATCCTATCTTCTGCCTCCGTTATTCTACTATTTGTTGCCTCCAGAGTGTTTCTGATCTCATTTATTGCATTATTCATTATATATTGACTCTTTTTTATTTCTTCTAGGTCCTTGTTAAACCTTTCTTGCATCTTCTCAATCCTTGTCTCCAGGCTATTTATCTTTGATTCTATTTTGATGTCAAGATTTTAGATCATTTTCACTATCAATATTCGGAATTCTTTCTCAGGTAGATTCCCTATCTCTTCCTCTTTTGTTTTGTTTGGTGGGCATTTCTCCTGTTCCTTTACCTGCTGAGTATTCCTCTGTCTCTTCATCTTGGTTATATTGCTGCTTTTGGGGTGGCCTTTCTATATTCTGGGAATTTGTGGAGTTCTCTTTATTATGGAGCTTCCTCACTGTGGGTGGGGTTGTATGAGTGGCTTGTCAAGGTTTCCTGGTCAGGGAGGCTTGTGTTGGAGTTCTGGTGGGTGGAGCTGGATTTCTTCCCTCTGGAGTGCAGTAGAGTGATGAGTAATGTGTTATGAGATGTTAGTGGTTTTGGAGTAACTTTGAGCTGCCTGTATATTGAAGCTCAGGGGAGTGTTCCTGTGTTGCTGGAGAATTTGCGTGGTACATCTTGCTCTGGAACTTGTTGGCCCTTGGATGGAGCTTGGTTTCAGTGCAGGTATGGAGATGTTTGATGAGCTCCTTTTGCTTAATGTTCCCTGAATTCAGGAGTTCTCTGATGTTCTCAGGATTTGGACTTAAGACTCCTACTTCTGGTTTTCAGTTTTATTTTTACAGTAGCCTCTAGACTTCTCCATATATACAACACTGATGATAAAACATCTAGATTAAAAATGAAAAGTTTCTCCACATTGGGGGACACCCAGAGAGGTTCACTGAGTTACATGGGGAAGAGAAGAGGGAGGGGGTAGTTACAGGTGACAGGAATGAAATGCAGTGAGATCAAAAGAGGAGAGAGAAAGCTAGGCAGTAATCACTTCCTTATATGCACTCCATAGTGTGGACCACTCAGAGGTATTCACAGAGTTATACAGGGAAGAGGAGAGGGAAGAAGTAGACAGAGGTGGCCAGGAGGATAAAAGAGGGAAATGAAAAGGAGAGAGACAAGTCCAGCCAGTAACCCGTTCCTTAGGTGTTCTCCACCGTCTGGAACACACAGAGATTCCCAGAGTTGGGTAGAGAAGAGAAGGGTATGGAAAGAGACAGAGGCCACCTGGTGGAGAAAAAGGAGAGTCCAAAGGAGGAGAGAGTGGTCAAGCGAGTAATCTCGCTCTCAGGTAAAATTGGGTAGAAAGTTTGGGTTTTTAAATGTACAAAATTGACAACAAAAACCAAAAAGCAAAGACTAAAAATCTAGAGTAGAGGTTGGATTTTCAAAAATACAATATTAAATTAATGAAGAAAAAGTAAAAAAGAAAAAAAAAAGAAAAAAAAAAAACACAGGAAAACCAAAAAAAAAAAAAAAAAGCAAAGCCACAATAATTATTAAAAAACACCACCAACAACCACACAAAGACTATATATGGTGTTTGACTTAAAAAATAGAATCTTTTTTTTTGAAAAGTACTGGTAGGTTATAGAAATAAAAATTAGAGGAGAAATAGAAGACTTAACAATTTTAAAATGTTAGGAAAAAAAACAGAAGAAAAAGAAAAGAAAAAACAGCCCCACAACAGCATCAACAAAAAATAAAAACAAACAAACAAGCAAACAGAAAGGAATGATTGTAAAAATAGTAAAGATATATCTGGCCCTTTCTCTGATGTTGTGGGCAGTGTGGGGTCACTTCCAAGGCGGTTCCCTCTGTTTAACTTCTTCTGTTTGCTGGTCTCTTCAGTGTCTGATTTTCGTCCTGACACAGGGGGGCGGTGGTGGACATTTTTTTTTTTTTTTTTAGGCTCACTTGTTCAGTCGCACTGTGGGGAGGGAGGGATGCTGCAAACAAATAGCACTGTCATGTGCACACAGTGTCTCAGCCCCGCTGTACCTGTCCCTGCTCATGGCGCACAAACCGCTCAGGTTCTACGATGCTCTGCCGGGAACTGTCTGAGGTCAGCCCTAGGCTGCGTGCACCTCCCAGGTCTAAGCCACTCAGGTTCGGTGCTCAAGCGGCCCTCAGAGGCTCAGATTCAGTTGGGACTGCATTTTGTGCCCTTCCCAGGTCCGAGTAACTCAGGAGTTTGCCGAGCGCGGTCGCTGCGGCTTGTCGCCTTTCTTGTCTCTGCTGCTCAGTTTTCTGGGTGTACCGCTGTGCCCCTTGTGAGGCAGATGGTGACTGTCCAGCACCCCCAGAAGTCTTAGCAAAGAAGTCTGCTTGCAGTTTGGTAGGTAAAGTCTCTCCGGGGCTGTGATTGCCGCTTTCCAGCCCTTACGGCTCTGGCTGCCTGTCTGAAATGATTTTAGAGCTCAAGAAAATAAAGTCTGTAATTGTTTCTACTTTTCCCACTCCCTTTTGCCATGGAGTGATTGGGACTGGATGCCCCCATCTTAGTTTTGTGAATGTTGAGTCTCATATTAGGTTTTTACTCTCTTCTTTCACCCTTATCAAGAGGCTCTTTAGTCCCTCTTCACTTTCTGTAATTAAAGTGTGTATATATACAAATGCATAGAAATATCTTCTGCTTAGAGCTATAGTGGATAAACTAAGGCCCCTGGCCAAATCTGGCCTACAACCTGTTATTCTATCAGTTCAGTTCAGTTGCTCAGTCGTGTCTGACTCTTTGCGACCCCATGAATCGCAGCACGTCAGGCCTCCCTGTCCATCACCAACTCCCGGAGTTCACTCAAACACGTCCATTGAGTCAGTGATGCCATCCAGCCATCTCATCCTCTGTCGTCCCCTTCTCCTCCTGCTCCCACTCCCTCCCAACATCAGGGTCTTTTCCAACGAGTCAACTCTTTGCATGAGGTGGCCAAAGTACTGGAGTTTTAGCTTCAGCATCATTCCTTCCAAAGAAAGCCCAGGGTTGATCACCTTTAGGATGGACTGGTTGGATCTCCTTGCAGTCCAAGGGACTCTCAAGAGTCTTCTCCAACACCACAGTTCAAAAGCATCAATTCTTCGATGCTCAGCTTTCTTCACAGTCCAATTCTCACATCCATACATGACCACTGGAAAAACCATAGCCTTGACTAGATGAACCCTTGTTGGCAAAGTAATGGCTCTGCTTTTTAATATGTTGTGTAGGTTGGTCATAACTTTCCTTCCAAGGAGTAAGCGTCTTTTAATTTCATGGCTGAAGTCACCATCTGCAGTGATTTTGGAGCCCCATAAAATAAAGTCTGACACTGCTTCCACTGTTTCCCCATCTATTTGCCATGAAGTGATGGGACCAGATGCCATGATCTTCGTTTTCTGAATTTTGAGCTTTAGGCCAACTTTTTCATTCTTCTCTTTCACTTTTATCAAGAGACTTTTTAGTTCCTCTTCACTTTCTGCCATAAAGGTGGTATCATCTGCATATCTGAGGTTATTGATATTTCTCCCAGCAATATTGATTCCAGTTTATGCTTTTTCCATCCCAGCGTTTCTTATGATGTACTCTGCATGTAAGTTAAGTAAGCAGGGTGACAATATACAGCCTTGATGTACTCCTTTTCCCACAACAAATACATTTCACAGTTTTACATGGTTGAAAAATTACACATAAATAATAATTTGTGACACATAAAATTATATGAGGTTTAAAATTTATTAGGACACAACCATGCTTATTCTTTTATATATTGTATATGGCTATCTCTGTATTTCTGTGGCCAAGTTGAGTAGTTCATCCGACACCACAAAGACCACAAAGTTTAAAATATTTACTGTCCTTTCACACAAAAAACATTTCTTGACCCCTACTTTAGAGGACTACGAATTACAAGTCACAATTTTCTAAGAACCTCTATAAAAGCATATGTTATCTGGAATTCAACTGTATTTTGACAATAACATTATTCAAGACTCACAATTAAGACAATTATAACTCTCATCTCTAAGTAGGAACTTTGGAAGAAGTTTCATTTGCATAGTATGCAAAAGATAAGGTTTCTGTATTAAGAATTAAGGAACAGTACTGTTTGACTTTAGGGGGGAAAGGGAGATGATTGAGTGAGTGGTATGAGAACTGTTGACAATCAGTCTGCAACACTGAGTAATGGACACAGATTATCTAAACCCCTTTCCATCTCAAACTTTCTTCAAGAGTTCAGATTGAAAATCAGGACTATAATTAAATGAGACAAAGCTGTTTTGTTTCATGACAAAGATAGAGTAACAGAACAGTATTATACAGACTTGTCTTCTAACAACTGTATTGAGCTACTTTGGAAAAGAATATATTTTGCTGTATTTTCCAGAGTTAACAGGAGGGTGGAAATGACTGGGGGATAAAATAACAGGTAAACTATTTATTTAAGAATTCTCCAGTGATATGCCTCTTTAGATGTCATCACCATTCAGAGTAGATATGAGATTCTCCTATTCCTCATAGTTGACATTTCTGGCTTTAGCTGATTTTTAAAGTAAGAAGTTCCAAGTGCTGTACCATGGAATTATTGTAAAATTCTTGGGGATTTTAAAGGACTAAAAAGATGCAAGAGTCTGTTGTGATTAAAACACATTTCTGTTATTCAAGTCAGGCACCAAATCTGTAAAAGTCAAGTTCAAGGAAGTCCATTTTCACCACCATTGATTTTCACTGAAGGCAGACTCTTTTCACCTCATTGATTTTGATGTTGATTGAGTCATGTTCATCTGGTTGGTCACTATTTGGGAGCTTGCTCATTTTTGATGGGTTAATTTGCCTAGGATCACTGATCGGTTACCTTGATCTGAGCTACTCTTATTCAACATTTTCTCAGGCCACATACTAAGAAACTTAAAGAGCTATTTAATCAAATGGAATTCAATTCTAAAGAATTTACCTAACTTCAAATAATTAATAGTTTATCATTAATTATAAGATTTGGATCACATATTATTCTTTAACCACAGGACATCTCAAGGCCATAGAACATACAGCAAGGCCATATAGAGCATACATAAATGTTATTGATATCATAATTCATGTAAAAAACAGAGACTTTACTAGTAAGAATAACTTTACAGAAATATAATTTATACAAGTAACAAAACTTTAATTGACCATTAATGCTTAAAAATGGAGAGCAACTTCTGCAACCAAATAAGATTAACAACATTTAAATAAATCTCCAAATCTGAAACTTGTGGTTCTGCTATTGCTCAATTATCATCATTCACAAACTGACTTCTCTACCTACTGCATATATAACCCTCAGATAGAAGCTTTCCTTCTAAACTAAATTTTCTGTCAGTGAATATTAACATGCAGTTCACAAGAGAGCATCTGGATTATATTTGAGATAATAATTACCTTTTTTGTGACACATTTATGAGTTTTCCTTTCATTAATTTTTATCTTGGAAGTCTTCATTGTTCTGGTAGTCTAGTTTTAGAACAAACACCTGCTTTTTACAACTCTTTGCTGAATCTGTCAAGATTTTATGCTTAAAACATCTGACAATTCTATATAAGATTTTTGAAGCTTTGTTATTCCTGCAGAAACCATCACTTTTATAAAAATATAAATCTGTAAGTGATTTGGATTGAATGGAGAATCAAAATTTGCTTTTCCCCTATATCAACAATCTCTTCCTGTTAGCTTTTGTTCCATAAAGTGCAAATGGTTTAGATTCCTCATAGAAATATTTCTGAAATCTCTATTAGTTCATGCCATTTGCCATTGAAGTCTTCAATATTGCTACTGTTTCTGTTATCAGTAAGTTACTCATAACACTGAGAAAACATCATTATCATAATTTTAGTTTACCATTTATCTTGTATGCCAAGTAAAATCTAAACTTTGAAACAAAATTTTAGTTATAAAAATTATATACTGATCAATAATACATATTAGTATAAAACTGCTATATATATATTGATCAAACCCCTGAGAGGGCTTCCCAGGTGGCATAGTGGTAAAGAATTCATCTGCCAATGCAAGAAATAAAAGAGTCATGGGTTTAATTCCTAGGTTGGAAGGATCACCTGGAGTAGGACATGGCAAGCCAATCCTGTGTTCTTGCTTGGAAAATTCCATGGACAGAGGAGCCTGGCAGGCTTCGGTCCATGGGGCTCCGAAGAGTCAGACACGAACATACTCCTGAGAGCACAAACATACTCCTGAGAATCTAACCAGTCTCTTACCTATCATTTGGTGTCCAGAGAGACATCCTCATATTTCCAGAACACTCAGAAATTAAATTATTTCCTTTTTCTGGAGAAGGGAAAGACTATCCACTCCAGTATTCTGGCCTACAGAATTTCATGGACTATATAGTTCCTGAGGTCACAAAGAGTTGGACACAACTGAGTGACTTTCACTCACTTATCCTTTTGTTAGCAAAATTTCTGTTATCTTGTTTTCTTTATTTATGGAAAAGATGTATAACCAACAAGGACCGACAGTATAGCACAAGGACCTATTGTATAGCTAATATTATGTGGCAGTCTGGATGGGAGGGGAGTTTGAGGGAGAGTGGATACATGTATATGTATGGCTGAGTCCCTTTGCTGTTTACCTGAAACCATCACAACATTGTTAACCAGCTACACTCCAATACAAAATAGCAAGTTTAATTAAAAACAATGTATGTAGACATCTTCTATGTATATATGTAGACTACTGATAAATCCTGGGACTTATTTTAATTTTGGTGGCTTAAAATTATTTTATGTAGAAAACCATATGTAAATAGAAAAGGATAACACATGATAATTATCAGCATAGCATAGTATGGTTACATAAATTAATTGTCAGATAAGAATTTTAAGCTATTTATATTATTGGCTAGGAGGTTAGTTAATACAGTGTGATGACATATACCATAATAAGTACTTAAGGTTTCATTTTAACTTAATTGAGGAAAGTACTGAGAAATTGAAAGATTTTAAGTAACTAGTGCCATGGCTTAACTTGCTATTAAGAAAAAAATCACTCTTATTTCAATTAAGGCAATTGTATTATCTTAGATTCTCCATTCAAAAATTCAGAGCCATTTTACCACATCTCTCTATCAAACCCTACATCCAATATTTCAGGAAATATTGTTAGGTTCTCTTAAAATATATACCAAGATCAAAACATTTCTTATCATATCTAGTATTTTGACCACCTGATGTGAAGAGCTGACTTATTGGAAAAGATCCTGATGCTGGGAAAGATTGAAGGCAAAGGAGAAGAGAGTGACAGAGGATGAGATGATTAGATGGCATCACCAACTCAATGGACATGAATTTGAACCAAGTCTAGGAGATAGTGAAGGACTTGGGAGCCTGGCATGTTGCAGCCCCCAGGGTTGCAAACAGTCAGATATGATTTGACTGGGACTGAACAACAAAAATTGTATTTTTGTTACCATTCAGATTCTAACCACCAAAATTTCTTTCACCTGAAGTATCCGAATTTTTGCCTACTTGGTCTCTCTACTTTTTGAAGATGTTATCCTTGAAATTATATTAGATTGTTAGGTTCTGCCTCCAAAAGGATTCATGATATTCACATAACTATATCACTGCCACTATCTTGGTCCAGAAGAACTTCATTCTTACATTTTCTTCATTCTCCTCTAATTAAGCTTTCATCTCCACTATTGGAATAGATACTGGTCAAAGCAAATAGTTTTATTTTGCCAAATAAACTGCTCAACTCTTAGACCTCTTCTGATTTGGTCAGTAGGGCATTTGACATGGTTGAACTATTCCCTCCTTCTTAAAATACTTTGTTGGTTGCCTTTTCTAAGATTCCTTTGCTTGGTCTTTATTATAATGAGGTCTGAATGTTTGTGAGCTCTGGAAATCAATTTGATACTTGGCATTTTCTTAGCTTTCTACTTCCCAAAGTAAACACATCTAATCTTATGGCTTTAAATAGCTGTATGATTTTGACAACCCCAAATCTTCATCTTTAGTATTACTCCTTAATTTTACTATTTTATACCCAATTAAATATTTCCGAAAAGATCTGTAAATATCATCTCCATTCTTATACTTATTCACGCAGATTAAGATCATCCTTGACTACTCTTTTGGGTTTCCCTGGTGACTCAGGTGGTAAAGACTCCTTCTGCAGGAGACTCAGGTTGGAAACCTGGGTGTGGAAGACCCTCTAGAGAAGAGAATGGCAACCTACTCCAGTATTCTTCCCTGGAGAATTCCAGGGACAGAGGAGCCTGATGGGCTATAGTCCATGGTGTCACAAAGAGTGACCACTGAGCGACTAACACTTTCACTTGACGACACTTTATTTTTCTTCCCACTCCACATTCACTCCGTTAACACATTTTGCTCCTTCTATATCCATATTATAGTCAAAATTTGACCATTTCTCATCACAAGAATGTCCAACTCAACCCCAGGGTAAAAATTAAGATAGTCTTATACTCTAGAGTACTCCATCTGTGTAAATACAATGGTTCCTTTACAAGTTAAACTATGTGATATCACTCCACGGCTTAAACATTCCAGTATTTTTAAACTTACTTAGTGAAAAACTCAAGAACTTAGCATGAGTTATACATCCTTAGATGAACTGGCTTCCTCCTGCCTCCTTCACTTCTTCTCCCACATGTTTTCTCACTTATTATGTTTCAGCCATATTGGCCTCAAAGTGTCCCTATTAGCGGTGGCAAGTATTTTTCCATTTCCAGACCTCTGTAAGTGTTCTAACATCTTTTAGAACATGCTGCTGCTGCACTTCAGTCGTGTCCGACCCTGTGTGACCCCATAGATGGCACCCCACCAGGGTCCCCCATCCCTGGGATTCTCCAGGCAAGAACACTGGAGTGGGTTGCCATTTCCTTCTCCAATGCATGAAAGGAAAAATGAAAAGTGAAATCGCTCGGTCATGTCTGACTCTGTGTGACCCCATGGACTTCAGCCTACCAGGCTCCTCCATCCATGGGATTTTCCTAAGCTGAACTCTTTAATATTCCTGACTATTGCCTTATTTTTTCAATTCTTAGCATCAGTTAAATGTTAGACGGTGTTATGCTTCTGTTTCTGTTCTCACTCAATGATATGATCTATTAAGACTGGTACTTTTGTGCTTTCCCTAGTATAATATCCCCATTGGCTAGAACATGTTCTACCCAGTGAAGGATATTTAATTAACACTTGCTAATGAATATATCTCAAGATATATTTAATAAATTCTTTTTGACGGATTTTATATTCAAGTCTAGAGGCAATGGCATCCCACTCCAGTACTCTTGCCTGGAAAATCCAATGGACAGAGGAGCCTGGTGGGCTGCAGTCAATGGGGTCGCAGAGAGTTGGACATGACTCAGTGACTTCACTTTCACTTTTCACTTTCATGCATTGGAGAAGGAAATGGCAACCCATTTCAGTGCTCTTGCCTGGAGAATCCCAGGGATGGCGGAGCCTGGTGGGCTGTCATCTATGGGTTCACACAGAGCCAGACACGACTGAAGAGACTTAGCAGCAGCAGCAGCAGTTTTAATACAATATTATGCCATCACTGACTTTACTACCTCAGGTAGAGGCAGGAAGGAACAGAGGCACCTTCTTTCCTCTCTGTGTTCCAAATGCGTGTGCATGTATGTGCGTTTGTACTAAGTCGCTTCAGTTATGCCAGTTCTTTGCAACCCAAGGGACTTAAGTCTGCCAGACTCTTCTATCCATGGGAATTCTCCAGGAAAAAAATACTGAAGTGAGTTTCCATGCCCTCCTCCAGGGGATCTTCCCCACCCAGGGATGGAACCTGAATTTCCTGTGACTTGTGCACTGCAGGAAAAATTTTTAACATTGAGCCACCAAAGAAGCCCAAATACCCCTATCTAAGGAGGAGATATAGAATTGAAATCAACTAACAGAACTTATATGCAGAGTACATCATGAGAAACGCTGGGCTGGAAGAAGCACAAGCTGGAATCAAGATTGCCGAGAGAAGTATCAATATCCTCAGATATGCAGATGACACCACCCTTATGGCAGAAAGTGAAGAGATACTAAAAAGCCTCTTGATGAAAGTGAAAGAGGAGAGTGAAAAAGTTGGCCTAAAGCTCAACATTCAGAAAACAAAGATCATGGCATCTGGTCCCATCACTTCATGGCAAATAGATGGGGAAAGAGTGGAAGCAGTGTCAGACTTTATTTTGGGGTCTCCAAAATCTCTGCAGATGGTGATTGCAGCCATGAAGTTAAAAGACTCTTACTCCTTGGAAGGAAAGTTATGATCAATCTAGATAACATATTAAAAAGCAGAGCCATTACTTTGCCAACAAAGGCCCGTCTAGTCAAGGCTATGGTTTTCCCAGTGGTCATGTATGGATATGGGAGTTGGACTGTGAAGAAGGCTGAGTGCTGAAGAATTGATGCTTTTGAACTGTGGTGTTGGAGAAGACTCTTGAGAGTCCCTTGGACTGCAAGGAGATCCAACCAGTCCTACCTAAAGGAGATCAGTCCTGGGTGTTCATTGGAAGGACTGATGATGAAACTGAAACTCCAATACTTTGACCACCTCTTGCGAAGAGTTGACTCACTGGAAAAGACTCTGATGCTGGGAAGGATTGGGGGCAGGAGGAGAAGGGGAAGACAGAGGATGAGATGGCTGGCTGGCATCTCCGACTCGATGGACATGAGTTTGGGTAAACTCCAGGAGTTGGTGATAGACAGGGAGGCTTGGCGTGCTGTGATTTATGGGGTTGCAAAGAGTCGGACATGACTGAGAGACTGAACTGAAATGAATAGAACAAATCCTGATTGGATTCCTGGGTCCGAAAGATGCGTTGTAGAAGGGTTAGGCTATCCACTCAAGTATTCTTGGGTTTCCCTTATGGTTCAAAATGTGGTAAAGAGTCCGCCTGCAATGCAGGAGATCTGGGTTCAATCCCTGGGTTGGGAAGATACCCTGGAGAAGCGAAAGGCTATCCAATCCAGTATTCTGGCCTAGAGAACTCCATGGAATATAGTCCATGGGGTCACAAAGAGTCGGGCATGACTGAAAGACTTCCACTTTCACTTTCGATAGAACAAATACTAAGTCCGTCTGTCTGTCTATCTATCTGAGAGAAAGACCACTTCCATGTTATAGCAAAGATTTCATAACATTATGCAACACTCTTCTTCTGTTTCTTTTCAAATAAAGCATCTGACAGTGCTGTATTTCAAATGCAACTTTATTTGGCAAGGGCATAGATTTACTGATGAGAAAAATTCTATTCCTCAAAAATGACACAATACCTTTAAAGTATTTCCATAAACGCTCTCTTTTGACATGTTGTTTCATTTTGTGTATCTTCAAGTGGGAATTTAGTGTTCCAGATAGAAACATCAAATCCAACATAAACACACACCAATAGCCTTTATTTATTTTACTGTAAAACTCATACAACTGAAACTCACACAATTATCATTACATGCTATCAGCTTAGTTTATATTCTCATGATTTTAGGAAAGTAATGGCTTGATGTTGAATGGTTTTGTAAACTTTATATATATATATATATATATATATATATATATACACACATTTATAAAATATGTGTAAAATCAATAAATCATACTCTGGAAAATATAAGCATAGTTTTAGGTCTTTCATATATTTATGCTAATTGTGAAAATGAGTTTGGGTTTTGAAAGTTTCTCATTAAAAGATTAATCTTATGTTGCAATATAATAGATGTTAAATTTAGTGTGATTTTTATCTATTCACATTATCCATGTAGTAGAGGGAATCTTTTCAATCTGTTAAATAACTGGAAACTATCTGATGGTTTAAGTGGAGAATACTTATTTTGAATTGAAAAATCTAAGCTTCCGTTAGTTTTTGTTTAATTTGTTGAGGATCTCAAGACAGTCTGATTTAACCCAATTGGATTGAATATATAAAGGAATTCTAACCTTAGGTCAGGAATACTTTGCTTGGATTCTTGTCTCACTGAGCAATAGGAGTAACTAGAAAATTTAGCACTTATTTAATATTTGCTAAATGATATAGAATTTAAGATTTCCAAAGTGGGATTCCATTGGAATTAACGTTTATTGAAAACTATAGTTTCTTAAGTAATCACATAAAATATGAGCTGATTCTCAGAGACACTCTGCTGTCAATTAAGTATTACTGTCTTATTTAAGATAAGAAGGCGTAGAGCTTAAGTGGTGTGTTCAATATCTGTGAGTTTGTAAATGAGGAACAAGGATTTAAAATTCTATCTGAAAGTCTAGGGTTCCTTAAATTTAACACTGGAAATCATTATAGCACACTGGCTTGGATTTTGCATAGAGTCAAGTGGTAGGCAGAGAAACGTCTTGAATGATAATCTATATCAAATATTATAACCATTAAAGCAGGGAATGAACTAACAATTAGCTCTTATTCTGTCATTTATTATCCCATCCTGAAGGACTCAGCACTGCATCATGTGTTCATGATGTTTACTAAAAAAAAAAAAAAAAAAAAAAACAACCAGAGTAACCCTGCATCATATACACAGTGCATACTGTGTGTATCCATTCATGGTAACCCTGACAATCCTTGATCAATCATTCTTATTTGGGCTTCCCTGGTGGCTAAGACAGTAACCTGTCAATGCAGGAGATATAAGAGACACAGGTTCAGTCCCTGGGGTTAAGAAGATTCCCTGGGGAAGGGAACAGCTACTCACTCAGTATTCTTGTCTGGAGGATTCCATGGACAGAGGAGCCTGGCAGGGTATGGTCCATGTGGATGCAAAAGATCAGACATAACTGAGAAACTAACAACACTTAGACGTAATCAACATTTTTCAGTGTTTTCCTTTCAGTGACAGAGGTATTTCCATTTTCAAAATGCATGTACACACACACAGAGTCTTAGGAAGACATTGGAAATGTTTTCCCAGTAGTTTGGGAAAGTTGTTACATCTCTGCTGTGGACCCTCAGCCCTAACTTTGCTAGGACATTGACTCACTAATCTGCATTTCCACTGTCTTGCTTAACTGAAAATGCATTGGCTTAATATCATTTGGTGGAGAAGGAGCTGCAATTAACACATTTTATTTATACCTGGAAAATAACCCTCTTTCTGGTGGTTTTTACAAAGATCAAACAAATGACAATCAAACATGATATAATATAACACAATATAAGAACATTTGTATTTATTTTTCTGTTTGACTTTCTAATTAGCTTAAAACACCCTAGATGTGGGCATGCATATGGTGGTGCCTAATCTCACTGTATTTAAAGAGCCACTCACATTTCCCACTCCAGCAGCCAGGAGGAGGAAAGCCTTCCCTCTCTTTTCTCTCCCTGCCTACTGGAAACTATTACACTAATAACAGAAACAGAAGAAAGGCCATTTTGACCGAGAAGCTAAGTCTACTTTTATGGTTCACATCCATACCTTATTTTGTACTTGTCATTAATTCAGTCTTAATGACTTGGCTGGAAAGAAGGAAAATCATCTTCAATCTCTGGATTATATAAAAAGTATAAATGTCAGGTACTCCTCTACAGGGCCATTATTTTCCCCTTGCAAGCATCATCTTTGTTATGCGCAGTGTCCGAGTCCCCAAAACTTCTTTATAACAATTTAAATTGTTTAAATTGTTATACAATGGACACCATGGACTCGGAGATGCAGAAATGACTGTGAAAGATCACCTGGCTTCTTTTCATATGTTCATTTCATGTTTTCTCTCCAAAATTCATCCCATGATTTTTCTCTACACCTTTCCCTTGCTCTACAATTGTGCGGCTATTTTATTTTCAGTGCAATCAAATGCTGAGTTCTAATGATACACACCTGTGTTTATTAAGTATGAAAACTGGCATATACAAAATGATTTCCTGTTTTGCATAAGTAAGCAAGAATTACTATCAAAAGAAACTGGATATACTTAAAGAAGAAAAAATGGTCAGGATGTTCAAATGAGCCTGAATATAAAATATTTTATGTGTCTGTTTCCTTGTGTTATTTCTGGCAATTTTGCCCTCAAGTTACAAAACAGTAACCAAGAACACAAAAGTATATGTTTTCTTTACCTTAAAAAAAATGGCGCACATTCAGTGATGTTTCATTTCTGTCAGCACATGTAAAAAATCTTAGTCTTTAGGAAATTAAAGATTTTGAAAGCTTTTAAAAATTGGCTTTTACAATAATATAACAGAAATTTTAAATTGTAGTCACTAGATTTTACTTGGTACTAAGTCAGTTTAGTCTAACAATTCAAGCTTTCTTTTGATAATACAAAAATTGTTTGATCATTACTAGATTACACTATAAAGTCACTTGGGGCAGGAAACGGACTAGACATTTCTGAAAAGTAGTATCTAAATTGTCAAGAAGTTTTATCTGACTACTAGTAGACTTTGTGTTCAGTCTCCTAGTAGAGGTGATTCTTATTTTACTTGCATCCGCAGTTTATTACATATGCACTCTCATTTCTATCGATATTATTATATTCATCCACATAGTTCATGGGGCTCTCGTGGATCTGTCCTGCAAAATTTTAGCAAGAGAGTATATTCTAGCAATTTACTTGCTGCGTAGGTGTATCTACATATATTTTGTGTGTGTGTGAGAGAGAGAGAGAAGGTAGAGAAGATGATGCAAGAGTGTGTTCAAAATCAGACATATTTACCTATTGGAATTTTTAAATATGCTATCAAGTTAAACTTAAATCTGAGAAATTTTATATTTACATATTAAATTGCTCATTGATATTATTTCTATTGATTTGTTTTATTTCCTTTGCTATGGTTTGCTCAGTTACTTAGTCGTGTCTGACTCTTTGAGTCCCCATGGACTATAGCCTGCCTGGCTCCTCTTTCTGTGGAATTTTTCAGGCAAAAATACTGGACTGGGTTTCCATTTCCTCCTCCAGTTCCTTTGCTAACGCAGATGTATTTTTAAAAGATTTCATAGTTCTACCGATGTTTTCCATGAGCATAATGTTATTGTTCATTTTGCAAAAAGACCCAGGCCTGCTGTGTTACAATAGCACCACATGGTGACCAACTCCTTCTCATGAATAACCCCAGGCTTTGGAATATGAGCCAAGTTCTAGGTCAATGATCTCCTGTTGCTTTATTCTGATCTTTCTGGTACAATTTCATTTCTGACTGGGCAAGTGCCATTCAGCAACAACAACAAAGTCCTTGCCTAGAGGATTTAACACAGATGAACCTAGTTGTAAGTGTCTTTTTAAAAGAGGTAGCAGACTCTTGACTTAGAGTCAAGACTTAGAGTTTGATTTTCTCCTAAGCTTAAAGTGACCTATGTTATAATTAAACCAGTGGAGTCTTGTGTATGTCAAAAATTCATAATTTAAAAGTTTGATGATGTAAATACATTTTGCATAGATAATTTGCTCTAAGTTTTTAATCCATACCCTTGGGCAGAAAAACAGACATGAAAAGGTAAAAGACCACTAGATAAAGTATCAGAAACGAAATAACATCTTGAAGCGTAAGACCAGAGTAAGAATAACATATGCAGCAAAGAAAAGTAGATATGTTAAAGCAAAGTTATAATTATGCATTATGGTCATTGTAAAAATGGTTGTAAAGATTGTGATTACTTATTTCAACTGGATCTATATGAGTTGAATTCTTTGAAAATTTGATATTATGTAATATTTTCTTAGTTTCTATATGGAAACAGAGAAAATGATAAGTACCAAATAAATCCAGATTCATAAGATTTTTTTGTGTATATAAGAAAGTAAACTTGAGAAAAATAAAACAAACAAAAAACCTTGGGTGATGAAAGTATCAATAACTTATCTGTGTACCTAGTTTCCAGAATTATTCATTTCCTATCAAAATATTATGTGACTCCTTCATTGATGTTATGTACATACAACTTTAGAAGTACCTTTAGTTCAGTCAAAAATAAATGCTAAAAAGTTTTGGATAAAATTATTGATTTTCATAAAGTATACAGAATGTAGTTATTGAAAAAGAAAAGATTTTATATAGAAGGACATACAGATAACACTGATCAAAATTATTCCTTATAAAGGCCACTTGGTACCAATATTATCTCAAAATTATCTACATAATTGGAAATGACTGAAAAATTACTCATTGTAAAGTATAGGTTGGGATCAAGAGGTATGGGTCCTTTAACCACAAATATCAAATCTGGGGAAGATGGGGTTTCTGAGGACAGTAATTATGAGTTTGTGTTGTGATAAAGATCCAGGACATTGCTGAATTTACTGCTTTATTTTGTTATGCAGCAATGTCAGACTTTATTTCTTGGGCCCCAAAATCACTGCAGATGGTGACTGCAGCCATGAAATTAAAAGACTTACTCCTTGGAAGAAAAGTTATGACCGACCTAGGTAGTATATTCAAAAGCAGAGACATTACTTTGCCGACTAAGGTCCGTCTAGTCAAGGCTATGGTTTTCCCCGTGGTCATGTGTGGATGTGGGAGTTGGACAGTGAAGAAGGCTGAGCACCAAAGAATTGATGCTTTTGAACTGTGATGTTGGAGAAGACTCTTGAGAGTCCCTTGGACTGCAAGGACATCCAACCAGTCCATTCTGAAGGAGATCAACTCTGGGATTTCTTTGGAAGGAATGATGCTAAAGCTGAAGCTCCAGTACTTTGGCCACCTCATGAGAAGAGTTGACTCATTGGAAAAGACTCTGATGCTGGGAGGGATTGGGGGCAGGAGGAGAAGGGGACGACCGAGGATGAGATGGCTGGATGGCATCACGGACTCGATGGACGTGAGTCTGAGTGAACTCTGGGAGATGGTGATGGACAGAGAGGCCTGGCATGCTGCGATTCATGGGGTCGCAAAGAGTCGGACACGACTGAGCGACTGAACTGAACTGATAAATAACAATGATAACAATTGGCAGTTAGTATGTTTTATTATATACTAAGTGTATCACATTCAGTGCAACATTTGACTATATCAAACACTTTTAGATATATCATCTTATCTATCTGATCTATAAAATGAGGAGGTACATATAACCAGTAGCTTATCAACTGCAGGGTACCAATACCATGTCCCACGTTCTTTGTAGATACCACTTTATACTGGTTTCATCTTCCATTTTTGCTGATAAATAGTATCATAATTATAATTCCAATTTGGTAATACCAAGGAAAGTGAAAAGAAGGTAGTGACAGCAATTATGTGGAATACATATTGTCAAACATTGTTTAAAGGATATTTTAAAAAGCAAGATAACTTTTTTTATAATGTATTTTGTGATAAATAGAAAGGTTTAAATAGATTAGGTTTGTACTAAAATTTAGAAGATAAGTGGCTGATTATTTAAATTATTCCATTTTTTCATAGTAGAAAAATACTTTATGCTTTGGGTTTATTATAGTAATAATTGTTAAATGGGCAAACAAAATCATTGAGAACATTAAATGTGTTTTTTTAATACCTATACCTCTTATGTACTGACTGCTACTAATATTTTTCATTGAAATTTGAAAGAGAAAATAGAACACCTTCTTATACATTTTAATCAGGAGTAGTATGGGTGTTTTCAAAGACTAAAAAAGTGCCTAGAATTCACTTTGGCCATCATTTCCTATGGCTAGATGACTAGTGAAGAACAGAATAGATGAGGTACAGTGAGACTGAATTTGCAGTTGATAATGTCCTTGCAGTGCTGTCCTGTTTTAGAAAACCTTCTTAGCTGAAAAGCCAATTTGGAAATCTTCTCAAAGTTAGGACATTTAAACCTAAACTCTGTTCAAAGATGACAATGTATTTTACTAGTTTTTTGATGAAAATTCCATTCTGAGTTTAATTTGTTCAAAACTTAGATTTTCAACTTAAACTGGGAGGGCGGTCCTAAGATAGCAGAGGAATAGGACAGGGAGACCACTTTCTCCCAAACAAATTCATCAAAAAAAAACATTTGAACGTTGAGTAAATTCCACAAAACAACTTCTGAATGCTGGCAGAGGACATCAGGTACCCAGAAAAGCAGCTCATTGTCTTCAAAAATAGGTAGGAAAAAATATAAAAGACGAAAAAAGAGACAAAAGAGGTAGGGAGGGAGCTTAGTCCCTGGAACGGAGTCTTAAAAAGAGAGGTTTCCAAACACCAGGAAACACTCTCACTGCCGAGTCTGTGGCGAGCCTTGGAAGCACAGAGGGCAACATAACAGGGAAGAAAAATAAATAAATAATTAAAACCCACAGATTATGAGCCCAACGGTAACTCCCCCAGCAGAGAAGCAGCGCAGACACCTGCATCTGCCACTAGCAAGCGGGGCATGGGCAGGGAGGCATGGGCTGCATTGCTTCACAAGGATCGGGCCTGAATGCCCCAAATGCCCCGAGTGTAGCCAGAGTGAGCTAACTTGGGCTAGCAAACCAGGTTGTGGGATAGCTACCACGCGAAAAGCTCTAACATAAGACACTGCCAGGACTGCGCACAGAACAAAGGATGGAACAGAATTAGCTGGCTGCCGGCCATCCCCCTCCAGTGACAGGCAGCCAGAGTTGGAAGGGCCGGAAGTGGGCAAGCGCAGCCCCAGAGAGATATTACCTATGAAACTGCAAACAGGCTTCTTTGCTAACTAAGCCTTCTTGGGGTTCTGGACAGTCACCATCCGCCTGAGAAAGTGCACCAGCTGTACACCCAGAACACTGAGCAGCAGGGACGGGAGAGGCGAAAAGTCACAGCGACCGCGCTCGCCAAACACCTGAGCTACTCGGACCTGGGAAGGGCACAAAACGCAGGCCCAACCAAGTCTGCGCCTCTGCGGACTACCTGAGTGCCTGAGCCTAAGCAGCTTAGGACTGGGAGGTGCATGCAGCCCAGGGCTGGCCTCAGACGGTTCCCAGCAGAGCAACCTAGAGCCTGAGCTGTGTGCACAGTGAGCAGAGTCAGGCCCAGCATGGCTGGGACACTGCAAGCACTCGCCAGTGTTATTTGTTTGCAGCATCCCTCCCTCCCCACAGCGTGACTGAACAAGCGAGCCTAAAAGAAACTGTCCACCACCACCCCCCTGTGTCAGGATGGAAATTGGACACTGAAGAGACCAGCAAATAGAAGAAGCTAAAACAGAGGGAACCATCTTGGAAGTGAAAGTTGCAATAGATTAAGCCCTAGATATATCTTTACCATTTTTACAGTCATTCTTTTTTTTGATGTTTGTTTTTTCTTCTTTTCTTTTTCTTCTTCTTTTTTTTAACACTTTTTAATTTTTAAGTCCTCTATTTCTCCTTTAGTTTTCATTTTTATAACCTACTATTACTCCCCCCCCAAAAAAAGACCCTATTTTTAAAGCAAACTTCATATATATATATTTTTTTTTAATTTTATTATTATTATTATTTAATAATTCTTGTGACTTCTTTCTTTTTTTTTCTTCTATTTTTTAATATTGTATTAAAATCCAACCTCTACCCTAGATTTTTAATCTTTGCTTTTTGGAATTTGTTATCAATTTTGTACCTTCAAAAATGCAATCTTCAGTACCCATTTATACTTGAGAGTGAGATTACTGGCCCGACAGCTCTCTTCTCCTTTGGACTGTCCTTTTTCCCCACTAGATAGCCCCTGTCTACTTCCTCCCCCTTTTTTTCTCTATCCAACTCTGTGAATCTCTGTGTGTTCCAGACAGTGGAGAAAGCTTCGGGAACTGACTACTGGCTGGATCTGTCTCTCTCCTTTTCATTTCCCTCTTTTATACTCCTGACCACTTATGTCTCCTTCCTCCCTCTCCTCTTCTCTGTATAATTCCGTGAATATTTCTGAGTGGTCCAGATTGTGGAGCAATCATAAGGAAGTGATTACTGGCTAGCTAGCTCTCTCCTCTTTTGATTCCACCTCATATCATTCGGGTCACCTCCAACTCCCCCCTCTCTCTTCTCTTCTCCATGTAACTCTGTGAACCTCTCTGGGTATCCCCCAATGTGGAGAAACTTTTCATCTTTAACCTAGATGTTTTATCAATGGTGTGGTATAGAAGGGAAAGTCTTGAGACAACTGTAAAAATAAAACTGAAAACCAGAAGCAGTAGGCTTAAGTCCAAATCCTGAGAACATCAGAGAACTCCTGACTCCAGGGAACATTAATCAATAGGAGCTCATCAAATGCCTCCATACCTACATGAAAACCAAGCAACACCTAAGGGCCAACAAGTTCCAGAGCAAGACATACCATGCAAATTCTCCAACAACACAGGAACACACACCTGAGCTTCTATCAGGCAACTCAAAGTTACTCCAAAACCACTGACAGCTCAAAACTCTTTACTGGACACATCATTGCACTCCAGAGAGAAAAATCCAGCTCCACCCACCAGAACGCCGACACAAGCTTCACTAACCAAGAAATCTTGACAAGCACTGATACAAACACACCCACAGTGAGGAAGCTCCATAATAAAGAGAACTCCACAAATTCCCAGAATATAGAAAGGCCACCCCAAATGCAGCAATATAACCAAGATGAAGAGAGAGAGGAATACCCAGCAGGTAAAGAAACACGAGAAATGTCCACCAAAGCAAACAAAAGAGGAAGAGATAGGGAATCTATCAGAAAAAGAATTCTGAATAATGATAGTGAAAATGATCCAAAATCTTGAAATTAAAATGGAATCACAGATAAATAGCCTGGATACAAGGATTGATGCAAGAAAGGTTTAACAAGGACCTAGAAAAATAGAAGAGTCAATATATGATAAATAATGCAATAAATGAGATCAGAAACACCCTAGAGGCAACAAATAGTAGAATAACGGAGGCAGAAGATAGGATTAGTGAAATAGAATATAGAATGGTAGAAATAAATCAAGCAGAGAGGAAAAAAGAAAAACGAATTAAAAGAAATGAGGACAATCTCAGAGATCTCCAGGAAAATATGAAATGCTCCAACATTCGAATTATAGGAGTCCAAGAAGAAGAAGACCAAAAGAAAGACCATGAGAAAATAGTTGAGGAGATAATAGTTGAAAACTTCCCTAAAATGGGGAAGGAAATATTCATCCAAGTCCAAGAAACCCAGAGAGTCCAAAACATAATAAACCCAAGACAAAACACCCCAAGACACATATTAATCAAATTAACAAAGATCAAACACAAAGAACAAATATTAAAAGCAGTAAGAGAAAAACAACAAATAACACACAAGGGGATTCCCATAAGGATAACAGCTGATCTTTCAATAGAAACTCTTCAGGCCAGGAGGGAATGGCAAGACATATTTAAAGTGATGAAAGAAAATAACCTACAGCCCAGATTACTGTACCCAGCAAGGATCTCATTCAAATACGAAGGAGAAATCAAAATCTTTACAGACAAGCAAAAGCTGAGAGAATTCAGCACCACCAAACCAGCTCTCCAACAAATCCTAAAGGACATTCTCTAGACAGGAAATACAAAAAAAGTGTATAAACACAACCCCCCAAAAATAAAGGAAATAGCAAAGGGACCATACTTATCAATAATTACCTTAAAGGTAAATGGATGGAATGCCCCAACCAAAAGACAAAGACTGGCTGAATGGATAAAAAAGCAAGATCCCTATATATGTTATCTACAAGAGACCCACCTCAAAACAGGGGACACATACAGATTGAAAGTGAAGGGCTGGAAAAAGATATTTCACACAAATGGAGACCAAAAGAAAGCAGGAGTAGCAATACTCATATCATATTAAATATACTTTAAAAATAAGGCTGTGAAAAGAGACAAAAAAGGACACTACATAATGATCAAAGGATCAATCCAAGAAGAAGATATAACAATTATAAATATATATGCACCCCACATAGGAGCACCGCAATATGTAAGACAAATGCTAACGAGTATGAAAGGGGAAATTAACAATAACACAATAATAGTGGGAGACTTTAATACTCCACTCACATCTATGGATAGATCAACTAAACAGAAAATTAACAAAGAAATGCAAACTTTAAATATTACAACAGACCAGTTAGACCTAATTGATATCTACAGGACATTTCACCCCAAAACAATGAATTTCACCTTTTTCTCAAGTGCTCATAGAAACTTCTCCAGGATAGATCACATCCTGGATAATAAATCTAGCCTTGGTAAATTTAAAAAAATTGAAATCATACCAAGCATCTTTTCTGACCATAATGCAGTAAGATTGCATCTAAATTACAAGAGAAAAACTATTAAAAATTCCAACATATGGAGGCTGAACAACATGCTTCTGAATAACCAACAAATCACAGAAGAAATCAAAATAGAAATCAAAATATGCATAGAAATGAATGAAAATTAAAACACAACCACCCAAAACCTGTGGGACACTATAAAAGCAGTGCTAAGAGGAAAGTTCATAGCAACACAGGCATACCTCAAGAAACAAGAAAAAAAGTCAAATAAATAACCTAACTGTACTCCTAAAGCAACTAGAAAAGGAAGAAATGGATAACCCCAGGGTTAGTAGAAGGAAAGAAATCTTAAAACTTAGGACACAAATAAATGCAAAAATGCAAAAGAAACAAGAGACCATAGCAAAAATCTACAAAGCCAAAAGCTGGTTCTTTGAAAGGATAAATAAAATTGACAAACCATTAGCCAGACTCATCAAGAAACAAAGGGAGAAATCAATAAAACCAATAAAATTAGAAATCAAAATGGAGAGATCACAACAGACAACACAAAAATACAAAGAATCATAAGAGACTACTATCAGCAATTATATGCCAATAAAATGGACAATGTGGAAGAAATGGACAAATTCTTAGAAAAGTACAACTTTCCAAAACTGAACCAGGAAGAAATAAAAAATCTTAACAGACCCATCACAAGCACAGAAATTGAAACTGTAATCAGAAATCTTCCAGCAAACAAAAGCCCAGGTCGAGACGGCTTCACAGCTGAATTCTACCAAAAATTTTGAGAAGAGCTAACACCTATCCTACTCAAACTCTTCCAGAAAATTGCAGAGGAAGGTAAACTTCCAAACTCATTCTATGAGGCCAGCATCACCCTAATACCAAAACATGACAGAGAAGCCAGAAAAAAAGAAAACTACAGGCCAATATCACTGATGAACATAGATGCAAAAATCCTCAACAAAATCCTAGCAATCAGTATCCAACAACACATTAAAAAGGTCGTACACCATGACCAAGTGGGCTTTATCCCAGGGATACAAGGATTCTTCAATATTCACAAATCAATCAATGTAATTCACCACATTAACAAATTGAAAAATAAAAGCCATATGATTATCTCAATAGATGCAGATAAAGCCTTTGACAAAATTCAAAATCCATTTATGATAAAAACTCTCCAGAAAGCAGGAATAGAAGGAACATACCTTGACATAATAAAAGCTATTTGTGACAAACCCACAGCAAACATTGTCCTCAATGGTGAAAAATTGAAAGCATTTCCTCTAAAGTTAGGAGAAAGACAAGGGTGCTCGCTTTCACTGCTACTATTCAACATAGTTCTGGAAGTTTTGGCCACAGCAATCAGAGCAGAAAAAGAAATAAAAGAAATCCAAATTGGAAAAGAAGAAGTAAAACTCTCACTGTTTGCAGATGACATGATCCTTTACATAGAAAACCATAAAGATTCCACCAGAAAATTACTAGAGCTAATCAGTGAATATAGTAAAGTTACAGGATATATATAAAATCAACACACAGAAATCCCTTGCATTGCCATACACTAATAATGAGAGAGTAGAAAAAGAAATTAAGGAAACAATTCCATTCACCATTGCAACAAAAAGAATAAGATACTTAGGAATATATCTACTTAAAGAAACTAAAGACCTATATATAGAAAACTATAAAACACTGGTGAAAGAAATCAAAGAGGACACTAATAGATGGAGAAATATACCATGTTCATGGATTGGAAGAATCAATATAGTGAAAATGAGGAAATTACCCAAAGCAATCTACAGATTCAATGCAATCCCTATTAAGCTACCAGAGATATTTTTCACAGAGCTAGAACAAATAATTTCACAATTTGTGTGGAAATACAAAATATCTTGAATAGCCAAAACAATCTTGAGAAAGAAGAATGGAACTGGAGGAATCAACCTGCCTGACTTCAGGCTCTACTACAAGCCACAGTCATCAAGACAGTATGGTACTGGCACAAAGACAGAAATACAGATCAATGGAACAAAATAGAAAATAAAATTTAAATTTAAAAATCAATTAAAAAATAAGATAAAATAAAAAGAAAGCTCACAGATAAATCTACACAGTATGGACACCTTATCTTCAACAAAGGAGGCAAAAATATAAAATGGAGTAAGACAATCTCTTTAACAAGTGGTGCTGGAAAACTGGTCAACCACTTGCAAATAACCTCTAGATCACTTTCTAACATCATACACAAAAATAAATTCAAAGGCATTAAAGATTTAAACATAAGACCAGAAAACTATAAAACTCCTAGAGGAGAACATAGGCAAAACAATCTCCGACATAAATCACAGCAGGATACTCTATGACCCACCTCCGAGAATATTGCAAATAAAAGCAAAAATAAACAAATGGGATCTAATTAAAATTAAAAGCTTCTGCACAACAAAGGAAACTATAAGCAAGGTGAAAAGACAGCCTTCTGAATGGGAGAAAATAATAGCAAATTAAGCAACTGGCAAACAAATTATCTCAAAAATATACAAGCAACTTATTCAGCTCAATTCCAGAAAAATAAATGACCCAATTAAAAAAATGGACCAAAGAACTAAACAGACATTTCTCCAAAGAAGACATACAGATGGCTAACAAACACATGAAAAGATGCTCAACATCACTCATTATTAGAGAAATGCAAATCCTGACCACAATGAGGTACCATTTCACACCAGTCAGAATGGTGGCCAATGTCTACAAGAAATAAATGCTGGCGAGGGTGTGGAGAAAAGGGAAACCTCTTACACTGTTGGTGGGAATGAAAACTAGTACAGCCACTATGGAGAACAGTGTGGAGATTCCTTAAAAAAAAATGGAAATAGAACTGCCTTATGACCCAGCAATCCCACTGCTGGGCATACACACCGAGGAAACCAGAATTGAAAGAGACACGTTACCCCAGTGTTCATTGCAGCACAGTTTATAATAGCCAGGACATGGAAGCAACCTAGATGTCCATCAGCAGATGAATGGATAAGAAAGCTGTGGTACATATACACAATGGAGTATTACTCAGCCATCAAAAACAATACATTTGAATCACTTCTAATGAGGTGGATGAAACTGGAGCCGATTATACAGAGTGAAGTAAACCAGAAAGAAAAACACTAATACAGTATACTAACACATATAGATGGAATTTAGAAAGATGGTAAAAATAACCCTGTATAAGAGACAGCAAAAGAGACGCAGATATACAGAACAGATTTTTTGACTCGGGATGGGATGATTTGGGAGAATGGCATTGAAACATGTATAATATATAAGAAATGAATCTCCAGTCTAGGTTTGATGCAGGATAAGGATGCTTGGGGCTGGTGCACTGGGATAACCCAGAGGGATGGTATGGGTAGGGAGGTTGGAGGGGGGTTCAGGAGTGGGAACTTATGCACACCCATGGTGGATTCATGTTGATGTATGGCAAAACCAATACAGTATTGTAAAGTAAAAAAATAATAATAATAAAATAAAATAAAACAAAGCAAAGAGAAAAAAATAAACATTTTGAATAGAAAAAAAATATACTTAAACTGGGAAATTATGATCAAAATTAAAGAAATAAAAAAGGAAAAATGTATTACCACCTACTCTTCAACTGAGTATTTCTACTAATCATAAAATTATACCTTTCTGTATAAGCAATGTGCCAAGCTAAATATTTGAGGGCCACTCTGTAGAGGATATGAGAGATGGATGTTAATAGTAATAGCATTCAGGCATAGTTCCAACATTTCATTCCAGACTGTCTACAAATTTTCAACATATCTTGGTCTTCAATCCAGGTATAGAAATATAATGAACATTGATTTCTAAATTCAAAAGAAAAATTATTTCACTATCACTTTTAATTTATGCTTTTATAGTAAAGATTCAAGGAGGCAGAAAGTTCAGAGATTATTGGGCAGATTACTTAATACTTCTGGATCATAATTTCCTTAACTGTAATAAAGTAGCAAATTTTAAAAATCTATGCCAAAATATAATCTTTACTTCCTTTGTCTCTTCATTCCTTCTTTCCCTGCCCACTTTCTCCCTCTCTGCCATAGTTTCTCCTTTTCCTCCTCTCTCTCTGCCTCCCTCTCTTTTTCCTTTTCCTTTCTGAGCTTGTTTTTCTTTTTATATCATTTTGTTTTCTTTGTGATTCATGTGATGATATGTATGAAAGTGTTTATTATCATGCATGTAAACTTGTATTCATGAAAGTGCTGTCAATTCTACATATGATCAAAAATAAACCAATTTTTAGACAATTTCATTGGGCTGCTTTTTTAATGAGCTTTGTGCCTAAAGGTCTATATAAAACACATATTTTGCAAGTATTTTTCCCAGTGTCAGGTTTATATTTGCATTGTTGTAACCTTTGCTTTGAAACTAAAATCAATGTTACAAAGTTAAATGGCTCATTCCCTGGACAAGACATACTTTCTTTGTAGCCTATACTGTTGTCTCTAGAATAAATACTGCCACCATGGCCAACTGTCAACTATTGGGATAATAATTGGTTCGCAATACTCCTGAAAATTTGATGGTTCTTACAGGCCTGTATAAACTGGCTCTAGCACGCTGCTGCCTAAAATCAGCAATTTTGTAATTAATACTGAACAATGTGTGCTAAGTTGCCTCAGCTGTGTCTGGCTCTTTTAGACCCTATGGACTGTAGCCCACCAGGCTTCTCTGTCCATGGGGTTCTCCAGGCAAGATTACTAGAGTGGATTGCTGTGCCCTCCTCCAGAGGATCTTCCCAACCCACCACTCTGTGCTCAGAAGTCTGTTCTTGATGTCTGTATCTCTGTTCCTGCCCTGCAAATAAGTTATTCAGTACCATTTTTCTAGATTCCTTATATATATATAGGCTTCCCTGAGAGCTCATTTGGTAAAGAATCTGCCTGCAATGCAGGATACCTGGATTCAATCCCTGGATTGGGAAGATCTTCTGGAGAAGGGAAAGGCTACCCACTCCAGTATTCTGGAGTAGAGAATTCCATGGACTGTATAGTCCATGGGGTTGCAGAGACAGACATGACTAAATAACTTTCATTTTCATACACACACGCACACACGCAGATCATCCCCCTCCAGTGACAGGCAGCCAGAGCCAGAAGGGCTGGAAGGGGGCAATTGGAGCCCTGGAGAGACTTTACCTACCAAACTGTAAATAGGCTTCTTTGCTAAGACTTCTTGGGGTCCTGGACAGTCACCATCCACCTCACAAGGGGCACCAGCGGTACACCCAGAAAACTGAGCAGCACGGCGGGAAAGGCGATAAATCGCAGCGACCGCACTCACTAAATACCTGAGCTACTCGGTCCTGGGAAGGGCACAAAACGCAGGCCCAACCTAATCTGTGCCTCTGAGGGCTACCTGAGAGCCGAGCCTGAGTGGCTTAGACTGGGGAGGTGCATGCAGCCTAGGGCTGGCCTCAGACAGTTACTGGCAGAGCAATGTAGAGCCTGAGCACTGTGCGCTGTGTGCAAAGGCATGTTCAGCGTGGCTGAGACATTGCGAGCACACGCCAGTGTTATTTGTTTGCAGCATCCCTCCCTCCCCACAGCGTGACTGAAAAAGTGAGCTTAAAAAAAAAAAAAAGTGTCCACCACCGCCCCCCTTGTGTCAGGGTGGAAATCAGACACTGAAGAGACCAGCAAACAAAAGAAGCTAAACAGAGGGAACCACCTTGGAAGTGACCCCACACTACCCACAACACCAGAGAAAGTCCCAGATATATCTTTACTATTTTTACAACCATTTTCTCTCTCTCTCTCTCTTTTTTTTTGTTGATGTTGTTGTTTGTTTTTTTCTTCTTTTCTTTTTCTTCTTTTTCTTTAACTTTTTAAAATTTTAAAGTCCTCTATTTCTTCTTTAATTGTAGGTTTATAACCTACTATTAATTTTCCAAAAAAAAAACCCTATTTTTAAAGCAAATGCTGTATATATATATTTCTGTGGTGGTTGTTGTTGTTGTTGTTTAATTTTCATTACTTTGTTTCTTCTTCTTCTTCTTCTCTTTAATATTGTATTTTTGAAAATCCAACCTCTACTCTAGATTTTTAATCTTTGCTTTTGGTATTTGTTGTCAATTTTGTGCATTTAAAAACCCAATCTTCAGTACCCAATTTTACCTGAGCATGAGATTACTGGCTTGACCACTCTCTCCTCCTTTGGACTCTCCTTTTTCTCCACCAGGTTGTCTCTGTCTCCTCCCTCTCCCTTCTCTTCTCTACCCAACTCTGTGAATCTCTGTGTGTTCCAGATGATGGAGAACACTTAGGGAACTGGTTACTGGGTGGATTTCTCTCTCTCCTTTTCATTTCCCTCTATTATACTCCTGGCCACCTCTGTCTACTTCCTCCATCTCCTCTTCCCTGTATAACTCCGTGAATATCTCTGAGCGGTCCAGACTGTGGAGCACACATAAGGAAGTGATTGCTGGCTACCTTACTCTCTTCCCTTTTGATCTGACCTCATCTCATTTCAGTCACCTCTAACTACCCCCTCCCTCTTCTCTTCTCCATGTAACTCAGTGAACCTCTCTGGGTGTCCCTCAATGTGGAGAAACTTTTCATCTTTAAACTATATGTTTTATCATTCATGCTGTATAGATGGAGAAGTCTTGAGGCTACTGTAAAAATAAAACTGAAAACCAGAAGCAGGCGGCTTAAGTCCAAATCCTGAGAACGTCAGAGAACTCCTGACTCCAGGGAACATTAATCAATAGGAGCTCGTCAAACGCCTCCATACCTACACTGAAACCAAGCACCACCCAAGGGCCAACAAGTTCCAGAGCAAGATGTACCACGCAAATTCTCCAGCAACACAGGAACACACACCTGAGCTTCAATATACAGGCAGCTCAAAGTTACTCCAAAACCACTGACAGCTCATAACTCATTACTGGACACTTCATTGCACTCCAGAGAGAAGAAATCCAGCTCCACCCACCAGAACTCCAACACAAGCTTCCCTAACCAAAAAACCTTGACAAGCCACTCATACAACCCCAGGCACAGTGAGGAAGCTCCATAATAAAGAGAACTCCAGAAACTGCCAGAATACAGAAAGGCCACCCCAAAAGCAGCAATATAACCAAGATGAAGAGACAGAGGAATACCCAGCAGGTAAAGGAACAGGAGAAATGCTCACCAAACCAAACAAAAGAGGAAAAGATGGGGAATCTACCTGAGAAAGAATTCCAAATATTGATAGTGAAAATGATCCAAAATCTTGGCATCAAAATGGAATCAAAGATAAATAGCCTGGAGACAAGGATTGAGAAGATGCAAGAAAGGTTTAACAAGGACCTAGAAGAAATAAAATAGAGTCAATATATAATGAATAACGCAATAAATGAGATCAGAACACTCTGGAGGCAACAAATAGTAGAATAACGGAGGCAGAAGATAGGATTAGTGAAATAGAAGATAGAATGGTAGAAATAAATCAAGCAGAGAGGAAAAAAGAAAAACGAATTAAAAGAAATGAGGACAGTCTCAGAGACCTTCAGGACAATATGCAATGCTCCAACATTCGCATTATAGGAGTTCCAGAAGAAGACCAAAAGAAAGACCATGAGAAAATCCTTGAGGAGATAATGGTTGAAAACTTCCCTAAAATGGGGAAGGAAACAATCACCCAAGTCCAAGAAACCAAGAGAGTCCCAAACAGGATAAACCCAAGGCAAAACACCCCAAGACACATATTAATCAAATTAACAAAGATCAAACACAAAGAACAAATATTAAAAGCAGTAAGAGAAAAACAACAAATAACACACAAGGGGATTCCCATAAGGATAACAGCTGATCTTTCAATAGAAACTCTTCAGGCCAGGAGGGAATGGCAAGACATACTTAAAGTGATTAAAGAAAATAAACTACAGCCTAGATTATTGTACCCAACAAGGATCTCATTCAAATATGAAGGGGAAATCAAAATCTTTACAGACAAGCAAAAGCTGAGAGAATTCAGCACCACCAAACCAGCTCTCCAAAAAATCCTAAAGGACATTCTCTAGACAGGAAATACAAAAAGAGCATATAAACCCTAACCCAAAACAATAAAGTACATGGTAACGGGATCATACTTATCAATAATTACCTTAAATGTAAATGGATTGAATGCCCCAACCAAAAGGCAAAGACTGGCTGAATGGATACAAAAAAAGACTCCTATATATGCTGCCTACAAGAGACCCACCTCAAAACAAGGGACACATACAGATTGGACGTGAAGGGCTGGAAAAAGATATTTGATGCAAATAGAGACCAAAAGAAAGCAGGTGTAGCTATACTCATATCCGATAAAATAGACTTTAAAGCAAAGGCTGTGAAAAGAGACAAAGAAGGACACTACATAATGATCAAAGGATCAATCCAAGAAGAAGATACAACAATTATAAATATATATGCACCCAACATAGGGGCACCACAATGTGTAAGACAAATGCTAACAAGTATGAAAGGGGAAATTAACAATAACACAACAATAGCAGGAGACTTTAATACCCCACTCACACCTATGGACAGAT
The DNA here is from genome assembly GCF_001704415.2 of Capra hircus. Classification (NCBI taxonomy): domain Eukaryota; kingdom Metazoa; phylum Chordata; class Mammalia; order Artiodactyla; family Bovidae; genus Capra; species Capra hircus. Next base: position 103,137,138 of record NC_030811.1, read on the forward strand.
CAACTAAGCAGAAAATTAACAAAGAAACGCAAACTTTAAATAATACAATAGACCAGTTAGACCTAATTGATATCTACAGGACATATCACCCCAAAACAATCAATTTCACCTTTTCCTCAAGTGCGCACAGAACCTTCTCCAGGATAGATCACATCCTGGGCCATAAATCTAACCTTGATAAAATCAAAAAAAAAAAAAAAAAAAAAAAAGAGAGAGATCATTCCAAGCATCTTTTCTGGCAATAATGCAGTAAGATTAGATCTCAATCACAGGAGAAAAACTATTAAAGATTCCAACATATGGAGGCTGAACAACTCGCTTCTGAATAACCAACAAATCACAGAAGAAATTTAAAAAGAAATCAAAATATGCATAGAAATGAATGAAAATGAAAACACAACAACCCAAGACCTGTGGGACACTATAAAAGCAGTGCTAAGAGGAAAGTTCATAGCAACACAGGCATACCTCAAGAAACAAGAAAAAAGTCAAATAAATAACCTAACTCTACACCTAAAGCAACTAGAAAAGAAGAAATGGATAACCCCAGGGTTAGTAGAAGGAAAGAAATCTTAAAAATTAGGGAAGAAACAAATGCAAAAGAAACAAAAGAGACCATAGCAAAAATCAACAAAGTCAAATGCTGGTTCTTTGAAAGGATAAATAAAATTGACAAACCATTAGCCAGACTCATCAAGAAACAAAGGGAGAAATATCAAATCAATAAAATTAGAAATGAAAATGGAGAGATCACAACAGACAACACAAAAATACAAAGGATCATAAGAGACTACTATCAGCAATTATATGCTAATAAAATGGACAATGTGGAAGAAATGGACAAATTCTTAGAAAAGTACAACTTTCCAAAACCGAACCAGGAGGAAATAGAAAATTTTAACAGACCCATCACAAGCATGGAAATTGAAACTATAATCAGAAATCTTCCAGAAAACAAAAACCCAGGTCGAGACGGCTTCACAGCTGAATTCTACCAAAATTTTTGAGAAGAGCTAACACCTATCCTACTCAAACTCTTCCAGAAAATTGCAGAGGAAGGTAAACTTCCAAACTCATTCTATGAGGCCAGCATCACCCTAATACCAAAACATGACAGAGAAGCCAGAAAAAAAGAAAACTACAGGCCAATATCACTGATGAACATAGATGCAAAAATCCTCAACAAAATCCTAGCAGTCAGAATCCAACAACACATTAAAAAGATCATACACCGTGACCAAGTGGGCTTTATCCCCGGGATACAAGGATTCTTCAATATTCACAAATCAATCAATGTAATTCACCACATTAACAAATTGAAAAATAAAAGCCATATGATTATCTCAATAGATGCAGAGAAGGCCTTTGACAAAATTCAAAATCCATTTATGATAAAAACTCTCCAGAAAGCAGGAATAGAAGGAACATACCTCAACAAAATAAAATCTATTTGTGACAAACCTACAGCAAACATTATCCTCAATGGTGAAAAATTGAAAGCATTTCCTCTAAAGTCAGGAACAAGACATGGCTGCCCGCTTTCACTACTATTATTCAACATAGTTCTGGAAGTTTTGGCCACAGCAATCAGAGCAGAAAAAGAAATAAAAGAAATCCAAATTGGAAAAGAAGAAGTAAAACTTTCACTGTTTGCAGATGACATGATCCTCTACATGGAAAACCCTAAAGACTCCACCAGAAAATTACTAGATCTAATCAGTGAATATAGAAAAGTTGCAGGATATGAAATCAACACACAGAAATCCCTTGCATTGCCATACACTAATAATGAGAAAGTAGAAAAAGAAATTAAGGAAATAATTCCATTCACCATTGCAACGAAAAGAATAAAATACTTAGGAATATATCTACTTAAAGAAACTAAAGACCTATATATAGAAAATTATAAAACATTGATGAAAGAATTCAAAGAGGACACTAACAGATGGAGAAATATACCATGTTCATGGATTGGAAGAATCAATATAGTGAAAATGAGAATATTACCCAAAGCAATCTACAGATTCAATGCAATCCCTATCAAGCTACCAGCGGTATTTTTCACAAAGCTAGAACAAATAATTTCACAATTTGTATGGAAATACAAAAAACCTCGAATAGTCAAAGCAATCTTGAGAAAGAAGAATGGAACTGGAGGAATCAACCTGCCTGACTTCAGGCTCTACTACAAAGCCACAGTCAGCTACAGTATGGTACTGGCACAAAGACAGAAATATAGATCAATGGAACAAAATAGAAAGCCCAGAGATAAATCCACACACATATGGACACCGTATCTTCAACAAAGGAGGCAAGAATATACAATGGATTAAAGACAATCTCTTTAATAAGTGGTGCTGGGAAAACTGGTCAACCACTTGTAAAAGAATGAAACTAGATCACTTTCTAACACCATACACAAAAATAAACTCAAAATGGATTAAAGATCTAAACATAAGACCAGAAACTATAAAACTCCTAGAGGAGAACATAGTCAAAACACTCTCCGACATAAATCACAGCAGGATCCTCTATGATGCACCTCCCAGAATAATGGAAATAAAAGCAAATATAAACAAATGTGATCAATTAAAAATAAAATTAAAAGCTTCTGCACAACAAAGGAAACTATAAGCAAGGTGAAAATACAGCCTTCGGAATGGGAGAAAGTAATAGCAAATGAAGCAACTGACAAACAGCTAATCTCAAAAATATACAAGCAACTTATTCAGTTCAATTCCAGAGAAATAAACTACCCAATCAAAAAATGGGCCAAGGAACTAAACAGACATTTCTCCCAAGAAGACATATGGATGGCTAACAAACACATGAAAAGATGCTCAACATCACTCATTATTAGAGAAATGCAAATCAAAACCACAATGAGGTACCATTGCATGCCAGTCAGAATGGCTGTGATCCAAAAGTCTACAAGCAATAAATGCTGGAGAGGGTGTGGAGAAAAGGGAACCCTCTTACACTGTAGGTGGGAATGCAAATTAGTACAGTCACTATGGAGAACAGTGTGGAGATTCCTTAAAAAAATGGAAATAGAACTGCCTTATGACCCAGAAATCCCACTGCTGGGCATACACAACAAGTAAACCAGAATTGAAAGAGACACGTGTACCCCAATGTTCATTGCAGCACTGTTTATAATAGCCAGGACATGGAAACAACCTAGATGTCCATCAGCAGTTGAATGGATAAGAAAGCTGTGGAACATACACACAATGGAGTATTACTCAGCCATTGAAAAGAATACATTGGAATCAGTTCTAATGAGGTGGATGAAATGGGAACCGATTATACAGAGTGAAGTAAACCAGAAAGAAAAACACTAATACAGTATACTAACACATATATATGGAATTTAGAAAGATGGTAATGATAACCCTGTGTGTGAGATAGCAATAGAGACATAGATGTATATAATGGACTTTTGGACTCTGTGGGAGAGGGCAAGGGTGGGATGATTTGGGAGAATGGCATTGAAACATCTATACTATCATGTAAGAAATGAATTGCCAGTCTATGTTCAATACAGGATACAGGATGCTTGGGGCTGGTGCACAGGGATGATCCAGAGAGATGATATGGGGTGGGAAGTGGGAGGGGGGTTCAGGATTGGGAAATCATGTACACCTGTGGCTGATTCATGTCAATGTATGGCAAAACCAATACCATATTGTAAAGCAAAATAAAGTAAAAATTAAAATTAAAAAAAGAAGATATGCAGATGATACCACCCTTATGACAGAAAATAAGTAATTAAACAGCCTGTTCATTAAGGTGAAAGAGCAGAGTGATGAAGCTGGCTTAAAACTCAACATTCAAAAAAACTAAGATCATGGAATCTGGTTCCATCACTTCATGGAAAATAGAGGCAGAAAAAAATGAAAATAGTGACAGACTTTATTTCTTGGTCTCTAAAATCACTGCAGATGGTGACTGCAGACATAGAGTCAAAACTATGATTTTTCCAGTAATCGTATGTGGATATGGGAGTTGAACCATAAAGTCAGAACACTGAAGAATTGATGCCTTCATACTGTGGTGTTGGAGAAGATTCTTGAGAGTCCTTTGAACAGCAAGGAAATCAAATCAGTCAATCTTAAAGGAAACACTTCCTGAATATCCATATTGGAAGGACTGATACTGAAGCTGAAGCTCCAGTACTTTGGTTTCCTGGTGCTATGAGACAACTCATTGGAAGAGATTCTGGTGCTAGAAAAGATTGAGGACAGTAGCAGAAGGGGGTGATAAGGGTGAAATGATTGGATGGTATCACCAACTCAATGGACATGAGTTTGAGCAAACTCAAGGAGATAGCAAAGGACAGGGAGGGTAGGAATGCTGCAGTCCATGGAGTCACAAGGAATCAGATATGACTTAGTGACTAAACAGCAATAAAAAAGAATGAATTTGAGTTACTGTATTTTTAATGTTAGCTATTAATATCATAGACGAGCCCACAGTAAAAGGTATTTTGGTTTTGACATCTATTTCTCTAATGAATAATGATGCTGAACCTCTTTTAATGTGCTTATTGGCCATTTTTAAACCATCTTTAGACCAAGCCTTTCTCATGGATTGATACTTCTATACTTTTAAAATTTCCTTTGTCTTTAGTAACTATTTTTATCTTAAGGTGTTTTTCCTTTTTTTTTTTTTGTTTTGTTTTGTTTTTAAATCTGACATTAATACTGCAATTCCACTTCTCTTTAGAGAAAAGAGAAATGTTGCAGAGGATGTTTTTTTACATGTTTCAAACTACGTATTTTTTTTAATATGATGTATATTCATTGTAGATACCATAGAGTTAGGCCAAGGCTGTTCATTCATTCTATTAATCTCTGCCTTTTGATTGAAGTGTTTAGACTTTTCATGTGCTGTGCTTAGCCCCTCAGTCATGTCCAACTCTTTGCAACCCCACAGATGGTAGCCTACCAGGCTACTCGATCCATGGGGATTCTCCAAGCAAGAATACTGGAGTGGGTTGCCATGCCCTCCTCCAGAGGATCTTTCCAACCCAGGGATAGAACACAGATGTCCACATTGTAGGTGGATTCTTTATGTCTGAGCCACCAAGGAAGCATAATGAATTAGCATTTACATCAGTCATTTTTCTAGTTGTTTACTTTAAAACTGAGATAAATTTATTTCTTCCATTACTACCTTCTTTTCATTAAATAACTTTTAGTGTGACATTTAATTGTCTTTTAGTTTTTTTAGTGTTTCTCCTGAAGATTTCAATTAATTCCTTAACTTGAAGTATTATTTCTGATTAATACCAATTCATTTTCAATAACATAGAATTTTCTCAACCATAGATCCATGCAGTCCCTTCCATCCCCTTTATGGTATAATGATCATGCAAATTATGTCATTGCATATTATAAATCCAACAACACAGTTTTATGATTATTATCTTATATAATTTTCTTTTAAATTAGATTAGAAAGGGAAGACCTGCAACCAAATACATAATTTTACTATACTTATATTTGCCTATGTAGTTACCTTTATCAGTTTCTTTTTTTGCATTTGCGCACTTGAGTTATTGTCTGTCATTCTCATTTCAGGCTAAAGTATATCCTTTAGTATTTTCACAGAGCAGGTCTGCTAGATATAATTTCTCTCAGTTTTTATTTACCTAGGAATGTGTTTATTTTTTCCTTTTTTTGTAAAGATAGTTTTTCAGGTGCTGGAGCTGCTGCTACTACAGGCCAAGGGGAGGCACATCAGTAAGCATGAGAACAAAAGCAGTCAGAATGGTGGGAACAGCAAGTGTGAACATGGCCAGCATGAGCGGGCAGGGAACTGAGAGGAGCAAGTGGAAGTGAGGGCAGCAAAGGCCACATGGGCCCACAGATCTGCTCAGCATGTAAAATATGTCATCTCGCTGCATTCTGGCCTCCAAAGACTTTAATGAGAAGTTAGCTGTTAAATTTAACTTCTCATTATAATCTAGAGAGTCACAAAGAGTTGGACATGACTTAAGAACTAAAGAGCAAGAAAGCCATCAATTTTACCGAGGAGCACCTGTATGTAAATAATTTTATCGTATTGCTTTCACAACTGCCTCTTTTACTTTTGATAGGCTAGCTGTAATGTGTTTGGGTATAAATCTTTTTTTAGTTTTCCCTACTTGGTAATGTGTTGAGCTTCTTAGATGTGTATATTAATATTTTGCATCACATTTGGGGAGGTTTCAGAGACTATTTCTTCATATATTCTTTCTCTCTTCCCTCTCCTGCTGATGCCATTATATATGTATTCATATGCTTAATGGTGTCCCATAGGTCTGCAACCCTACTCACTTTAATCTTTTTTCTTTCTGTTCTTTGGATTGTATTATATCAGCTTATTTACCTTAAAGTTTGCTGCTTGCTTCTTCTGTAAACATAAATCTGTTGATCAGGCCTTCAAGTGATTTTTCACTTCATTTACTGTAAATTTTATTCTAGGATTCTGTATGTATATATATATATATAAATAATTTTAACCTACTGGTAGTCTCTATTTTGTCAGATATCATTCTCATATTTTTCTCTTAATTATTTATATGGTATTCCATTTAGTTCTTTGAATATGTTTATAATAGTTGATTTAAATTCTTTGCTTGTAAGCCCAATGTCTGGACTTTCTCAAGTTCAGTTACTATTGACTTCTTTTGCTTTCCTGTGTATAATTTATACCAGTTTTCCTGGCTATGAAAAATACTTACTTTCCTGTTTCTTTAGGGCTTTCATTTTTGCTTCATTTTTATGCTAAAAAAAATGAACATTTTAGAAAATATAATTTGGCAACTCAGGAATTAGAGATCCTTTTCATATGTTTATTGCTTTTAATATTCATTTAGTTACTGCTCTGGTCTAGTTCTATAAAACTCATGTTATTTCCCATAGGTGCTGACTGAAGTCTTGACTTGGTTAGCTTAATGATCTTACTAGTTAGTGGTCACAAATTTCCTTAAATTCCTTAATGTAACAAATCTCTGTCTATGCCCAGTGTCTCTGTGCATTTGTGTTATAGCATGACTTCAGTGCTCCGACAGTTTACAATTTTGCTTAGCCTTCATTTCCTGCTTGCATACTGCCTCAAAGTCAGCCACTGCTGAGACATTTGGGCTTCCACAGAACCTTACTGGCCAAGGACACAGTGGATGTGTCCTTCTATATTCCCAGGTACATGCCGAAGCTTTTTCAAAATCACTCTACAGACATCTCATTACGTATCATTTTCTTTTCAGATTTTTGGTCACCTCTTATTTGCCCCAGCTGGTATCATTGCCTTATGCAGTTGCAAATGCAAATGATTTCCACTGATATTTCTATTTTTTGATAATGATTTTCTGGATCATCTATTCTTATAAAGCAAGCTCTAAAAGTCATGTCAAATAAAGCTCCAAGGAGCTGCCACAGAAAAAGTCAAGTAGTGAAAACCTCTGGATTTTGCATGTTTGGAGTAGCACCAATCATATTTTGTTCCCTCCGCTGGTTGTTCTATTCTAGTCCATTTATATTCACGCAATCATGACCAACTCTTTGAGACCCCATGAACTGTATCCCACCAGACCCCTCTCTCCATGGGCTTCTCTGGGTGAGAATACTAAAGATGGTTGCCATTTCCTTCTCCAGGGAAATCTTCCAACCCAGGGATCGAACCCAGGTCTCCCACACTGCAGGCAGATTCTTTACTGTCTGAGCCTCCAGGGATGTTACTGTTATTCACAACCACTATTGTGAAACTGGCAGTTTTCAAGAATACATGTTGCTAGAAAGAGGGTTATGAGAACAACAGGGCAAGTTAAAACATTACAAGGCTCATTGTTCTTTTCAAGAGTCAGGTATGTTCCATGAATAAACACTTTTTTGGATATTTGTAAGCCTTTGACTAAGTTTCTGAATTCTAAAAAAGTTGATTTTGACATATATGTCAGTGATCTTGTTGTTTTAAGAGAATAACAGATTTTTGGAAGTCTTTGTTATTCTGAAATTACTTCTCTCATCAATGTTTTTGGTTGCTATTTTAATTTTTGATTTTCTGCTTTATTAAACAAATGAGGTCTTAAACAAACAAACAAACAAAAGACCCCACAAAATTGTATCCTCTGTTGAAATTGGAGTATAGGGGCCTAAAGATTAAGAAACACACATTACCTACTTGTAATAAATGTCACTTTCAGAGTCCTTTAGTACTACTATAATTTTACATATAAAAACAAATTTCAATATAATTTTTATAATGCTTTCAAGTTGAACTCTCTACAAATGACAAAATTCATATAATAGTGCATAATAATTATTGAAAACTTAATATATCATAAGCATTGTTTGAAGTCCCATACTTCCAATTCATTAAACGATATTTCATCCCAGACCCACAAACTTTGCATATACATGGTCTTTGCTCTCATGTTGAAAGGGTAGTAAAATAAATAAGTATATACATGAGCAAAATAAATTGGAATATACTGAATATTTCAAAAAGGAAAAAAAAAATCCTGAGATAGTAAGTGGTGGACCAGGTACTAACTTAGAATATCACATGGATGATCAGTGTGAATGAGTATCATTTGAAGCGAGATGTGAAGAACAAAGAAGAGACAGATAGGCATATACATTCCATGCCAACATAACAGCAAATAGGAATGTCCTGAACCAAAGACAAGTTTGCTATAATCACAAAATAAAAAGATGGACTTTATGGTTGGTGCACAGTGAAAGAAAATAAGGCTAGGAGTTAAGAGGGCAGAAAGGTGGGTAATGAAAAATCATGCAGGGTAATACAAAGTAATTTTATTTTCACTTTAGATGCAATGGAAAAACACAGTAGAATTTTAATGAGGCGAGTGATCTTACCTGATTTACATTTTATGTACATTTTGTGCAGATATTAGAAGCAGGATAAAGAGAGAAATAATTGGTTTGGTAGGTAAAAATCAAGTCATCTGTTTGGCCATATTAAATTTGAGATACCTAAGGTAGGACTGCTAGAGAAGGAAATGGCAACCCACTCCAGTATTCTTGCCTGGAGAATCCCAGGGACGGGGGAGCCTGGTGGTCTGCCGTCTATGGGATCGCACAGAGTTGAACACGACTGAGGTGACTTAGAAGCAGCAGCAGCAAGGTAGGACTGCAGAGAAGGCAATAGCACCCCACTCCAGTACTCTTGCCTGGAAAATCCCATGGATGAAGGAGCCTCGTGGGCTGCAGTCCATGGGTCGCTAAGAGTCGGACACGACTGAGTGACTTCACTTTCACTTTTCACTTTCATGCATTGGAGAAGGACATGGCAACCCATTCCAGTGTTCTTGCTTGGAGAATCCCAGGGACGGGGGAGCCTGGTGGGCTGCCGTCTATGGGATTGCACAGAGTCGGACACAACTGAAGTGACTTAGCAGCAGCAGCAGCAAGGTAGGACTGGCTACTTGTGAATCCCAGTATAAAAGAAAATATTGGGTCCTTGCTCATAATTATTAAGAACTTCAAAATGGTGACCATGGTGCTTTAAACCAAATAGAGGGCCTTCTTAAACACAAGCCTCCATAAAACTGAATATCTAAGATAGATCCATTCCTGCCTTTAGACAGTTAAGAGGAGACACCTATCAGTCAGTTAGTTGTACATAAATTCTTGAGTTATCACAGGATCTCTTAGGAGAAAGCTACCCAATGGAGTTGGTGATGGACAGGGAGGCCATGTGGTCGCAAAGAGTTGGACACGACTGAGTGACTGAACTGAACTGAACTGACCCAATTCAGTGTGACCCACTTCAAAATGGAGATAAAATTGAGGTTATCAACCTGCAACACTGTTGAAGTTTAAGGATGAAGGAAGATCTCAAAAAGGTAAGAGTTTTTGTTTTCATTAGAGTAAGCGTATTTTATCCAACATAACTGGAGAACAGGGAAAGAAGTGAACAAAGATATTGTGAGACTGATAGATTTGAAAATGGAAAGGTGAGCAATACCAGGTCAACCAATCCAGGAGATATGATAAAGAAAGAGAAGGCCAAGGAGATTTAGCTTGATGCACGGAAGTATTTATTGTGACAAATCACAGAAATACAGCTGAATATGCAGTGAGAGTACTGGTAATAATGATAATGTGCAATCACTTTAGTGATATGGAGAAATTATGGTAAGGAGAAAGAATTTGGGGGTGAGGAGTTTCTAGATGAGGAGGAAGGGAAAACAACTTCGAAATGGCATTGTAGACAAGGAAGACAAGTAGCAACACATTACGGTGCCTTAATGAAATGATGCAATCAAGAAGGCTCATTGGAAATGTTTGCAAGGACACAGAGGAGGATCTGAAAAGCGGGTCTCCCAAGTCTTGATAATGGTGATGACTCATGCAGGAGGCTGGAATTCTGGTAGTATCTATCATAAACAGAAATATGACATTGCAGATAGCTTTGATACAATATTATAGGGATAGTGCTAAGTCACTTCAGTCGTGTCTGACTCTTTGCGACCCCATGGACTGTAGCCTGCCAGGCTACTTTGTCCATAGAATTTTCCAGGCAAAGATATCAGAATGGGTTACCATTCCCTCCTCCAGGGGATCAAACCCACATCTGGATACTGGGAATGAATTAAAACCAAAAGTCTTGGAGTGACAGACATCTCTTGAAGTATGGAGTAAAAGTCAAGGCAATGACTAAATCACAAGACTCCCTTACTGGACTGATCTGAGACAGTCCAGTCTATCTTAATCAGGTAAAGTCAGGGAACACAGGAATCTCTGCAGACCTATTGCTTTAAATCCATGCTATCATTTAAACATTCACATAGCTTTATGTGGTAAGTGCTGAACTATTCCTTTTTTACAGAAAAAGAAACTATAGTTTAAAATAAATTAGAAAGTCTTGCCCCAAAGTTCTCAACAAGTGATGGCAAATCAACAGTTGGTGGCAAATCCTTTGTTTGAACTCATGCCTTTAACCATCACACAAACTGTTTCACTCCTGATGTCACTTTTAAACTACAAATTAATACTGGTAACTAGGTAAAGTATATTCAACTATTAGCCCCCATTTTCCAGATAGGAAAACTGACTCTGTTTAGGATAGGTACATTTCTTAGACATATAGCTACCAAGTAACCAACATAGGACTTGAACACCTTGTCCAGACCTGTAAAATGGGAGTTTAAGATTCTAAATACACAGTATCTCATACAAAGACCTCTTATTAAAATGGATTTGTTTTTCTGTGTTGAATACAGTATGTGAATTTAAATCTCTAATTCAAAGCAAGAAGTTGGAAACTGTCTACTTGTGAATCTTTTTGTCTCACAATAGAATAAGGAGAAAGGGATTAAATGAAAAGCTCCCATAGATTCAAGAGGGTTCATTTGAGTGTAAAAGTGCTGCAGTGACTGAATGTGTTTTATATATTGTAGCATTTTAAGATCTTGGGAGTATTACAAGAAAATGATTTAACTACTTTCAGCTGTCCTGTATAAGTTGTTCATAATCACTGATTTGGCTTTTCAGATGAGCATAATAAAGTTCTCAATATAGCTCTTTCAACAGCACCAGCCGTGCTGACTCTTCAGTATGAGATGGCACAGTCACACAGGGTATCTTCACATCCAAGCAAAGCAAAAATTTAAAAAAGAATGCAAGTCCCTACAGTGGCATCCTGGTGTGTCTGTGGGTTCATTTTTGTTAGACGAAGGTGCTGAGTCTTTGAAAAGTTTGATACTTTTAATCGCATTTTCCATGATATCTATGGTTTCAGAATGCAATAATTCTACTAAAATGACTGTTTTTCAATTTGGCAATTTCTTTTTATAGGTCTGATTTACAAACCAACTCTGATATTGTCAGATTATAATGCTGTGTGCCAACTGAAAAAAATATTAACATGATCAATAGACCTTCACCAATGAACTAAGACACTCTTGTTTGTCAGAACATCTGTCTCATGTTGATCACTAACCAGCTTCACTCCAGAAACTAGAGAAGATAACAAGGTGATGTGTAGTGATGGACCTGGGCCAAGAGTCGATCCTCTGACTTGGTCAGTGAACATCTGTTTGATCTTAGTGAAGATGTCCCACCTTTCTGGACTTAGCTTTTAACACAGATCAAAGAATTCCATTTTATACAAAGAAATGTGTTAAAGACAGACATCATGAGAAGATTTTAAAACTTTTAATAAAAATATTATGAATTAAGGCTTTTATAAATATCGTATTGTATTTTTAGTGTTTTTTTGGGGGGTTGCTTATCTTTCGTATATTATCTTTTCATTTTATTGATGGTTTCTTTTGTTGTGCAAAAGCTTTTTAATTTGATATAGTCTTGCTTGTTTAGTTTTATTTTTTTAAATTTGCTTCTGGTGTTATATCCAAAAAAAAATCACTGTCAAGACCAATGTCAAAGAGCTTATTTCCTGTGTTTACTTCCAGGAATTTTATGATTTCACATCTTATATTCAAGTCTTTAATCCATCAAGTTTTTTTTTTTTCAATGAGTAAGATGTGTCCAATTTTAATGTAAACTAAATTACACAATTCTTATCTTTAAATTCCATCCAAGTAATTCTTCCCACTTTGCACAAATCTAAAATCTGTAACTTGGCCAAGAAGTTGCTGAATTATATGTCTTCTCTCAATGTCATCAGTCATATATTCTTCTGTTTGTTGTTTCGTCTCTGTTTAGTTGGTTGACTATGTATATATTTTCCATATATAATTTTCTTTTTATATAATGCTCCATTGGGCCAAGTTTTTGTAAAATTAATTACTTTTTCTTTTTTTTTCTGAAAGGGTCTTCTCTGACATTATAATTCAGATGAGGTTTCCCAATTGCAATCTCAACCTAACTTTCATAGCGTTAAAAAAAGAAAAATGAAGTATCATTTATTACCTCTATGAAGAGATCTATCATGTTTGTTTTATTGACTTCCAAATACCCGTAATGGAGCACAATGCCTGACATTGTGAGAGGATATAAATATTTACTCAGTAGGTGTATATATTCATGTGTGAAAGATCTGTATGGAATGATTAATTAAATTAATGAAAACATACTAGGTATAGTTTCTAGTTTCAAAAAATTTAAAATGGTTTATATTGATAAAACATAATAACCAATATTGATATCTTTAATATTTAGAGAGAGAAAAAAGTCTGATTTACAAATGAGGTTTCAAAAAAACATAAAAGGCTTTGAAGATTCTAATATAATCAAAAGTTTACTTCAGATATATCTGAACCTAGCTGTTCAAGAAGGTTAATCTATATCCAACCAAGCTTTTAATACAACTTATTGTTTCATGAATATAAAGATTCTGCTAAAATTTATTTATTTTTAATTTTACTTATTTAAAAATTTTATTTTTTGAAGCATAGTTGATTTGCAATATTGTATTAGTTGTAGGTGCACAGCAAAGTGATTTAGTTACATATACATATACCTTATCAGAGTGTTTTCTCTTGTAGGTTATTACAAAATATTAAGCACAGTTCTCTGTGCTATACAGTTGGTCACTGCTTATATTTAAATCACTAGGATTTCTAAAATTAAAGGCCAGCAAAATTGGCCCACTGAGTGAAATATTTTAAATATGTGGAAAATAGTCTACTTCCAAGTACTAACTTGTTCACTTGTTCCTGAATATATAATGGTTGCATCTTCAAATATTATTTGAACCTGAATATTTGTATGTTTATTGGTTTGGAGTCAGCAGATTATACATAGCATAGAAATATATATATATTAAAAATCTGATTAAAATACTCTTTTATTGTCAAAATAGTAAAATCTTGAAGCAGAAATGGCATCCATTTTAAAAATTGTGGACAACTGTTCCTAGTACTTAATACAACAAACAAACTAAAGAATAAAATCTGTGTTGAGTTTTTACTATGTAAAAGTCCTAAGGCACTTAATTTCAAATATTTCTCTTGACATACACTGAAGAAAATACTATATTATCCACTCTACAGATAAGAATACTGAACCTAGAGAGATTAATAATTCCAAGAACAGACAGCTAAGGTGACAATTGTGAAAAGAACATATGACATGGGATTTTATTCAAAGAAATGAGGAAAAAAAAGGAGTGAAATCAGGAATTCTTGACTATTAATAGACTTTTAAACTTTCCACACTACTTAATTAATGTGCATTTCTATAGAGTGCTTATTATTATAAATTTGTCTAATATTATAATTAAAACATGTGTTATCTTTAAAATAATGGTAGTATAAAATATTTGTATTTGCTTATATTAGAAAAATGCAAAATACAAATAATATTATACATTTATAGTGTTTTCAATGAAATCTTCCAACTCCAGCTTGCAAGACCATTGAAATATATGTGGCACTCTACTTAGCAAACCTAGATTAATTATAATATCACATATATGATCATGCTTAACAATATATATGTGCTGTGTTGTGCTTAGTTGCTCAGTCATAGCTGACTCTTAGGGCCCCCATGGATACAGCCCTCCAGGGCCTCTATCCATGGAATTCTCAAGGCAAAAACCCTGGAGTAGGTTGCCATGTTCTCTTCCTGGGGATATTCCCAATCCAGGGATTGAACCCAGGTCTCCCGCATTGCAAGCAGATTCGTTACCAATTGAGCCACCAGGGAAGCCCAATAATACATATAGCACCTCACTAAAGAAGCTATTGGAGAAGGCAATGGCACCCCTCTCCAGTACTCTTGCCTGGAAAATCCCATGGACAGAGGAGCCTGGTGGGCTGCTGTCCATGGGGTCGCTGAGAGTTGGACACGACTGAGCGGCTTCCCTTTCACTTTTCACTTTCATGCGTTGGAGAAGGAAATGGCAGCCCACTCCAGTGTTCTTGCCTGGAGAATCCCAGGGACGGCGGAGCCTGGTGCCCTGCCATCTATGGGGTCGCACAGAGTCGGACACGACTGAAGCGACTGAGCAGCAGTAAAAAAATTATGAGAAATAGTAAAAAAAAAATTACTGTCATATTATATTCACAAATATAATTTAAAAAGTCAATTCCAAGACATAGTAGAGTGTTTTCTGATTAACTGTTATTACATCACAGCATATAGAAACAAAGTGGCATATAGAGAATGCTTATTCTTGCTAATTGAATTAAGAAAGAAAGTGAAAGTGAAGTCGCTTAGTCGTGTCCAACTTTTTGGGACTCCTTGGACTGTAGCCCACTAGGCTCCTCCACCCATGGGATTCCCCAGGCAAGAGTACTGGATTGGATTGCCATTTCCTTTTCCAGGGGATCTTCCCGACCCAGGGGTCAAACCCAGGTCTCCCGCATTGTAGACAGATGCTTTACTGTCTGAGCCATCAGGAAATGTACAGTTTTGTAAACACTGTCACATTAGCAGGAGTTTAAAAAATATTTGCTTACAGATTATTTTACTCACAAATTTGATGTGTAATGGCTAACACAACAGAAAAGAAAATCCGGTCAAATATTGCCAAATTTGAAAAAAAACATCCTTTGGACCAGTGAGCAAGTAATTTTCATTTACATACTAGATTTCATAAAATAGCCTTGCAATACATTTTTTAAAAACCTGCAGTTAAGATCTGCTGAAATACCAGGACATAATCTTAAACTTTTAATGTATTGAGTTGCCTATGTCCTTTCACGTTCTCTCTCTCTCTCTTTCTCTCTCTCTCTCTCTCTCTCTCTCCCCTTATACAGAGATTCCACTAAAATCAAATAAAATGGATTACATACATTTTTTCTCTGCAGGCATCATCTGTTTATTAAGCCAACTCTTTCCCTTGTGGCTCAGCTGGTAAAAAAAATCCGCCTGCAATGTGAGAGACCTGGGTTTGATCCCTGGATTGGGAAGATCCCCTGGAGAAGGGAAAGGCTATCCTCTCCAGTATTCTGGCCTGAAGAATTCCATGGACTATACAGTCCATGGGGTTGCAAAGAGCTGGACACGACTGAGCGACTTTCACTCACTCACTCAAGTTATTTAGTGGACCATTTATGTGTGGGGTGTATCTTATCTCTCTTCCCCTCATACTTTTCTTCCTCCCACTATTCTTTCTTTTTTTTTTTTTTTCATTTTTAAATGTTTCTAACAACAGAAAACTTTCCATTTTTTGTCTCTATGTTTCAACTTCAGTACCCGATGGCTAATCTAACAGACACAATCCTTGAAGATCACTTCCATTCACACCGGTGAGGAAATGTGACTGACCATTCTCTTCATTAACTTGTTCACTGATAATATCATACTATGTAACTAATATCAACATTTAAAAATAACTCACAATTATGTCTGCTCTGCATTTCATATTTTTTCTAAGTTGATATTCAAAATTTTTGACACATAAATTTTTATTTGCAATGACAGAATTATGAGATATACCATTTGTCAAATGGAGAAAGTAAGGGGGTAACACTCTGGGCTTTCTTAGGTCTCTTTTTATAGTTCTTGCATTGGCTCACTGGTGACCTTCAGCAAATGGAGCTCAGTTGATCTGACTGTAAAACAAGGACAGCCTCACTGACCTGTCTTCCAGTGGTGTTACAAGACTCAATAAATCAAAGCCTACACAGTTAAGGTTCTCAGATGAATTGTGCTGTATCAGGGTGAAATGTCAGAGTACAAAAAACCGCTTGTACCTTTTATACATCAGTTATTACCAAATGGGCACTACAAAATAGTATCACCTCCCACCTTCTTTAAAGTATTCTCAATTTCCTGAAAGAATGCTTAGTTCAGCTGATTTAAAATAGGATGTTTAATAGATTATATTAACCTCAGAAAACTATATTCTAAGCATTCAGTAAAAATATTTTTGCCTCATTGTATCTGATAACTAACATAAATAAGTCCTTTTTAAACAAATTATGGATTAATAAATGCATTTGCATGTTGTACTGTCTTTGCTTGGTTTTCAGATATGCTATTTGGAGTTGATAAACAACTAGAGAACCTTTGCCAACACAATATATAAGAAGTTGGTGGTACATTTTTAATCTTCTATATTCAGAGTTGAAAATTAATTTTACTTTGATTTTTTTTTCAAACATCCACTGATTAAACTTAAGCAGCCAAACATCTTAGGCATTTAACTTCAATGCTGTGTCCTCCCCTATCAGAGCAAAATTGGGCATTTTCCTATACACAATAGAGGAAAAAAAGCAATTACTATCAATCAGTGACTAAGCAACAGATTGGAGTATTTAGAAAGACTCATTCATAAACAGATTTTCAGCAGTGTTCAGCTCCTCTGATTAGATTCCATAGATTTTAAATTGTAGCTAATTAGGCTGTCATCGGTTCATTAATGGCTCTACTGATTCAGCACTCCCTCACCTGCATGCATATTAAAGCTCATTAGCTCCCTTGTCTAAAATACCACCTGCATTAATTGCTGCCAGTGCACCAGGACCCTTCAGAAGGCTCTTCTGACAAGGATTCTACCTGCTTGGAGTGCCCCATGCCCCTGAAAGCTCTTCAGAAGAGCTCACACATAAAGTTCATCGTGCTGCACACGTGGTGAGACGGCAGCTGTTGTAAGGGCAGTCAAGCCTGTTTTACACTTAACAGCAGGATATAAATAATTAGTGATGCCTTTACTATTGGGCTTAACACAGGCCACTGTATCCCATTCTAAGCATCTAGTAAACCATTTCTGTATACAAAATAAGCTCCAAGTCATCTTTCTTTTGATTCTGGATTCTTTATCAGCTTCCACAAAATACTAAGACTGAGCCAGAGGAGAAAGTGCACTGGAGTTTTCTTTTACTGTATGATTGTTGTCCCTTGTGATTGCAACATGAGTCACTCAGTAGGACATTTAAAACACCCTCAGTTCGTAGCTGCTGCAGTGTCACCATCAACTAGTCAATAACAATCTCATGTATTTTAAAATAGCTTTTGTCTCTAAAGTAAAAGCATTTATTTATTTATTTATTTATTTTGCCAAAATCACATCCTTGTGGCAAAAGGATAAAGAGTTCAGAGTTACCAAAAGGAATGCTCCAAAGAATTCCAACTACTCACGTTAAAAAAGGAGTCCTACTAAGAATAAGCTGCCAAAATGGTAATGGTTTTAAAGTTGGCTTTTGGTAAAACTAATGCTTATTTTCCAGCTCTTTTGCCTTCTTTAACTCTTTCTCCTAGTGCTAAAGCTTTTAATTGTAGGCTGCTGCCAAGCACTAGTTATGGTTCATAGCTAATGTATTTCTGGTCTTCAGACATATTATTGTAGTGAACTTTTGATTGGGGAATTTCAATTATGGATTCAAGTATCAAATTGGAAGAAATGCATGATGTCATGTGTATTGAAAACTATTTGTTCACACATTGTTTCCAGTTTTTGATAGCTTCAGCTGAGAGGGAATATCTGACCTTTGTTAATTCATCACAGGAAGAAAAAGATCACCAATAAACGATGTTTAAAAAATGAATGAATAAGAAATTAAGTACCTAGTAATCAGAGTTCTTTTTTTAAAAAATGACAACTCATACAAAGTGAGAAGGAGCCGGTTATTTTTTGATAGCTCCTATATCAACAATACTGACTATCCTTATAATAAAAGCAGCTGAAAGGTACAAACACAAATCTTGTTTTAGGTTTTGCTTTCTTCTGTAATGCTGTATAATGCTTTTAAGGCTGAGATTCTCAGTGATCACTGATTGTACAGATGATGGGATATTTACTACCTTCTTGTGTCAAAAAATAAGGATAAGCAATATTGACAAAGAAGTACCAAAAGCTTGTTATGAAAATATACATCTTACTCAAAAATTTTTTGATAAAATTTTAAGTTAAAATTTCTCTTAATAATTTCAGGATTTTATAATTTTTTCAATATCACTGTAATCTATAAAGAATGCTATTTTCCATAAGGCATACATGATGTTCACAGATATTTATTATGATATATAAAGTAGAATTGTTACCCTGTTGTGACCTGTCTAGTAGAAAGTAGATGGAGAGAGGGAAAGGTCACTAAAGAATTTTTTTCTGTAAACTGTTGCTCAGTCAGTCGGTCAGTTCAGTCACTCAGTCATGTCCGATTCTTTGCGACCCCATGAATTGCAGCATGCCAGGCCTCCCTGTCCATCACCAACTCCCGGAGTTCACTCAAACTCATGTCCATTGAGTCAGTGATGCCATCCAGCCATCTCATTCTCTCTTGTCCCCTTCTCCTCCTGCCCCCAATGCCTCCCAGCATCAGGGTCTTTTCCAATAAGTCAACTCTTCGCATCTGGTGGCCAAAGTAATGGAATTTCAGCTTTAGCATAAGTCCTTCCAATGAACACACAGGACTGATCTCCTTTAGGAAGGACCGATTAGACCTCCTTCCAGTCCAAAGGACTCTCAAGAGTCTTGTCCAACACCACAGTTCAAAAGCATCAATTCTTTGGCGCTCAGCTTTCTTCACAGTCCAATTCTCACATCCACACATGACCACTGGAAAAACCATAGCCTTGACTAGACACACCTTTGTTGGCAAAGTAATGTCTCTGCTTTTCAATATGCTATCTAGGTTGGTCATAACTTTCCTTCCAAGAAGTGAGCATCTTTTAATTTCATAGCTGCAATCACCATCTGCAGTGATTTTGGAGCCCCCAAAATAAAGTCTGACACTGTTTCCACTGTTTCCCCATCTATTTCCCATGAAGTGATGGGGCCAGATGCCATGATCTTCATTTTCTGAATGTTGAGCTTTAAGTAAACTTTTTCACTCTGCTCTTTCACTTTCATCACGCTTTTTAGTTCCTCTTCACTTTCTGCCTTAGGGTGTTATCATCTGCATATCTAAGGTTATTGATATTTCTCCTGGAAATCTTGATTCCAGCTTGTGTTTCTTCCAGCTCAGCGTTTCTCATGATGTACTCTGTGTATAAGTTAAATAAGCAGGGTGACAATATACAGCCGTGACATACTCCTTTTCCTATTTGGAACCAGTCTGTTGTTCCATGTCCAGTTCTAACTGTTGCTTCCTGACCTGCATATAGATTTCTCAAGAGGCAGGTCAGGTGGTCTGGTATTCCCATCTCTTTCAGAATTTTCCACAGTTTATTGTGATCCACACAGTCAAAGGCTTTGGCATAGTCAATAAATCAGAAATAGATGTTTCTCTGGAACTCTCTTGCTTTTTCAATGATCCAGTGGATGTCGGCAATTTGATCTCTGGTTTCTCTGCCTTTTCTAAAACCAGCTTGAACATCAGGAAGTTCACGGTTCACATATTGCTGAAGTCTGTCTTGGAGAATTTTGAGCATTATTTTACTAGCATGTGAGATGAGTGCAATTGTGCGGTAGTTTGAGCATTTTTTGGTATTGCCTTTCTTTGGGATTGGAATGAAAACTGACCTTTTCCAGTCTTGTGGCCACTGCTGAGTTTTCCAAACTTGCTGGCATATTGAGTGCAACACTTTCACAGCATCATCTTTCAGGATTTGAAATAGCTCCACTGGAATTCCATCACCTCCACTAGCTTTGTTCATAGTGATGCTTTCTACGCCCACTTGACTTCACATTCCAGGATGTCTGGCTCTAGTGATCACACCATCATGACTGTCTGGGTCATGAAGATCTTTTTGTACAGTTCTGTGTATTCTTGCTACCTCTTCTTAATATCTTCTGCTTCTGTTAGGTCCAGACCATTTCTGTCCTTTATCGAGCCCATCTTTGCATGAAATGTTCCCTTGGTATCTCCAATTTTCTTTGAAGAAATCTCTAGTCTTCACATTTTGTTGTTTTCCTCTATTTCTTTGCATTGATAGCTGAGGAAGGTTTTCTTATCTCTCATTGCTATTCTTTGGAACTCTGCATTTAGATGTTTATATCTTTCCTTTTCTCCTTTGCTTTTCACTTCTCTTCTTTTCTCAGCTATTTGTAAGGCCTCCTCAGACAGCCATTTTGCTTTTTTGCATTTCTTTTCCATGGGGATGGTCTTGATCCTTGTCTCCTGTACAATGTCACAAACCTCCATCCATAGTTCATCAGGCACTCCGTCTATCTGATCTAGTCCCTTAAATCTATTTCTCACTTCCACTGTATAATCATAAGGGATTTGATTTAGGTCATACGTGAATGGTCTAGTGGTTTTCCCTACTTTCATCAAATTACTTCTCAATTTTGGCTAAGGAGTTCATGATCTGAGCCACAGTCAGCTCCTGGTCTTATTTTTGCTGACTGTATAGAGCTTCTCCATCTTTGGCTGCCAGCAATATAATCAATCTGATGTCAGTGTTGACCATCTGGTGATGTCCATGTGTAGAGTCTTCTCTTGTGTTGTTGGAAGAGGGTGTTTGCTATGACCAGTGTGTTCTCTTGGCAAAACTCTATTAGCCTTTGCCCTGCTTCATTCCATACTCCAAGGCCAAATTTGCCTGTTTCTTCAGGTGTTTCTTTACTTCCTACTTTTGCATTCTAGTCCCCTATAATGAAAAGGACATCTTTTTTTGAGTGTTAGTTCTAAAAGGTCTTGTAGGTGTTCAAAGAACCATTCAACTTCAGCTTCTTCAGCGTTACTGGTTGAGGCATAGACTTGGATTACTGTGACATTGAATGGTTTGCCTTGGAAATGAACAGAGATCATTCTGTTGTTTTTGAGATTGCATCCAAGTACTACATTTCAGACTCTTGTTGACCATGATGGCTACTCCATTTCTTCTAAGGGATTCCCTCCCACAGTAGTAGATATAATGGTCATCTCAGTTAAATTAACCCATTCCTGTCCATTTTAGTTCACTGATTCCTAGAATGTGAATGCTCAATTCACTCTTGCATTCTCCTGTTTGACAACTTCCAATTTGCCTTGATTCATGGTCCTTACATTCCAGGTTCCTATGCAATATTGCTCTTTACAACATCGGACCTTGCTTCTATCACCAGTCACATCCACAACGGGGTATTGTTTTTGCTTTGGCTTCATCCCTTCATTCTTTCTGGAGTATTTCTCAACTAATCTCCAGTAGCATATTTGGCACCTACCAACCCGGGGAGTTCCTCTTTCAGTATCTTATCATTTTGCCTTTTCATATTGTTCGTGGGGTTCTCAAGGCAACAGTACACCCTTCTCCAGTGGACCACATTCTGTCAGACCTCTCCACCATGGCCTGCCTGTCCTGGGTGGCCCCACCCAGCATGGCTTAGTTTCATTGAGTTAGACAAGGCCGTGGTCCATATGATCAGATTGGCTAGTTTTTCTGTGATTATGGTTTCAGTGTGTCTCCCCTCTGATACTCTCTCGCAACATTACCGTCTTACTTTGGTTTCTCTTACCTTGGATGTGGGTTATCTCTTCATGGCTGCTCCTGCAAAGTGCTGCCACTGCTCCTTACCTTGGATGAGGGGTATCTCCTCACAGCCGCCCCTCCTGACCTTGAACGTGGAGTAGCTCCTGTTGGCCCTCCTGCACCCGTGCAGCCACGGCTCCTCGACATGGGGTGTTACTACACATCTATTATTGTGTATTTTCTAATATTTTCTATCAACCAATATCTACTATAATCAGAAAAACCTTACTTGTGCTGCCCAGGACATGTGTAGACTCTAAAGCCCCAATCAGTCAAAATATAAATGAGTATAGTGAACCCAAGATATAGATGAACATTCTTTAAGACCTAGATTCTAGACTGGCCTTTTGAGTAAGACTTATAGCAACTTATAGCAATCCTTAAATAGGCTAAAAATTACAATATTCATAGATTTAGGAAAGAAACTATTGTCACTTCATTTCACGCTCTGATGTTCTTCCTGGAATAAAAACAAGGTGGTGTCTAATGCCAGAATCACTGATATTTCTTGCAGAATTGGAATAAAAAACCTGCTTCAATTTCCAAATTCAGGAAAAGTCACAGTTGT